>NC_135478.1:77128031-77428031 GCF_052094955.1 Ictidomys tridecemlineatus | reverse complement strand
GCTTCTTGGAAAAGAAAGTATGTGGGAGGTCAGCACAGTGGGCCAATTTTATAAAATCATTCCCCTGACCTCATGTTAACCACTTCTCACATCTGTCTGTCTTCTATCACTAGCAATAGAAACTATGCAAAATTAAGAGAAAGTTAAAGGATTGGAAAAAATTAATTAAAGTATTGGTGACACCTATTAGATACCTTCAAGTGGTCAAATAAACATGAAGTTTATAGTCTGAGAAAGAGAGAGAGGAAAAAAAATGTCAGAAATTTTTCTTCATTTGATGAAAGCTATACACCACAAATCTAAGAAGTCCAAGAAACCATACCATAAAAACACAAAGAAAACTATACCAAGGCAGATCATAATCAGCAAATTTCTTAAATCAACTCGTTTAAGAAAATTTTTTAAATGACCAGAAGAAAAAATTTATATTATATACAAAACAAAGATGAAGATGGCAGCAGATTTCTCATAGGAACAATGCAAGCCACGACAGTCCAGCACATCTTTAAAATATTAGATTTTTAAAAGTTCATCGAGAATTCTTTGCCTATAAATATATTTAAAAAACAAGGCTAGGTAAATATTTTTGGAAACACAAAATCCAAAATAATGTATTATTATTTTGTATCATCAGACTTGTTCTACAAGAAATATTAAAGGAAGCATCCAAGGAGAAAGAAAATGATCTCAGAATTCCGATCTACACAAAGGAATAATGAAGAATGCCAGAAATGATACTTATGTGAGTAAATAGAAAGACTTTTCCTTGTTATTTAAATCTCTTTAAAGATCATTAGACCATTTAAAAGAAAAATATAACATTTATAAATAAAAATTTAATGTTCTTAACAAATGTAAATTTGTTCCATTTGTAATAAATGTAAAATACAATGCATGACAACAATATTACAAAAGCTAGTAGGAAAGAAATGGAAGTATTTCATTGTAAAATCCTTATATGTGAAATGAAATAATATCATGTAAAATTAAACTAGATTAAGGTAAAGATATTTACTCTGAACCTTAAAGCAACATTTCAAACTGAGAAAACACAACAGTTACAGGTAATAACCTCACAAAGGAGATAAAATGAAAGCATGCATGCACACACACATACAACGCTAATGAATCGAAAAGAAGGAAGATCAGGGGATTTGGCTCAGTGATAGAGTGTTTGCCTAACATGTACAAGGCCCCAAAATCAACACCCAGCACCATCCTCACCAAGAGAAAAAAAGGAGAAAAAAAAGAGAAAAGAGAATGTGTGACAGACAGAAAACAAGTAATATAATTGGTATACTTATACAAACCATATCATTACTCATATAATCAAAAGGCAGATTATCTGCTTTTAAAAAAGCAAAACCAAACTACATATCAGCAACAAGAAACTTACTTTAAATATAAAGACACCAATAATCTGAAAGTAAAATGATTAAAAAAAAGATATACCATGCTACTAATAATCAAAGAAAATGAAGTTGTTATTTTATCATTAAAAATAGATGTTAGAGCAAATAATGTTATCAGGTACTAAAGGGTCATTTCATAACTACAGAAGGGTCAATTTATCTAAAGAACATGCTTATGATGCATCATACTATGGCAGAGCTGTTTTGTTGGGTGTTTAAAAAATTGAAAAATAATAAAGTGAACAATATTGAGGAATTTTCAACAACTACATGGTGAATTGGATCAAAAGTTTTCACTTAATGGTTTAAAAAATATTTGAAATATTTAAATAAATCAGAAACAAACACCCAACAAAAAAAGTATAATGATTTTTTAACAGAATTTGAGTTTGTTTAAAAAACATTGTGGATTCTTGCACCAAAAAGAAAAACATTTCAGATGGAAAGATTATGAAAATTGTTATTGTTTCAGTTATGAAAACTTGTTATAAAATCATGAAAAATGTTTTTAAATATATATTTTAGAAAATTCATTTTTCAAGTATATTTCAAAACAATTGCTCAAAGAATACAAGTGCTTTCTAATGAAAAATTAATGGATTCAAAATGTGAAAATCTCTAAGTATCATTCTTTAGTTTTAGTTGAATCATGCAATATAAAACACTGTTCCATTAATATTTTAAATACATTTTTTCAAAAGACATCCAAATCTATGAAGAAATGTTATCAATTCATGACCTAAAAGATCAAACTTACGACACATATATTTTCAATGTTTTATTTGTATCATCAAAGAATAATTTCTCCTAGATATGAAAAAATTAGTTTTTATCATGACAGATAGTACTCCAGCTATATTGGGATTTAATGGGATTTTAAAACAAGAGATTGATGTTTCCCTTATTGCTTTATTTACTCTGTGAAACATACTAAAAATATTTATGCTCAGTTTTTACAACAGATTCCATGAAAAGCACCATGGCCATGATGGATATAGTTGTTAAAATCATTCAATATATATGTGTAAGTGCTTTGAATCTTCACTAGTTTATGAAACTAGTGAAAGAAATAGAAGGAAATGGATTTTTTATTTAGTTTTTTAAATTAGCACTTCATAAACATGATGGTGAAATTCACTGTGGTATATTCATATATACATAGCATAATTTTGTCAATTTCCTCTCCTTTCTCATCCCTCCTCAAGGATATGAGAAAGAGATACACTTATACTTTGGTGGAACTGAAAACCAATACAGCCACTCTGAAAAGCAGTAGGGAATTCCTCAAGAAAACTTGGAGTGGAACCAGTATATGACCCAGCTATCCTACACCTTGGTGTTTATCCAAATGATCTAAAATCAGCATACTACAGTGATATAGGCACATCAACATTTTTAGCAGCACAATTTACAAGAGCCAAGTCATGGACCAGCCCAGGTGTCCATCAACAGATGAATGCATAAAGAAAATGGCGCAATGAATTTTTTAATGCAGTCCATACTTATATTTTTGCAGTAATATATTTATCTATGAATGAGCTAAATAAGAAAAAGAAAAGTTTATGACCTAGAAAGCCAGCTATAAGAATTAATGTTGAAAATGAAACTTTTCATAATACAAGTCAGTAATTTTACATTCACCCAACATAAGTCAAACACATTTCAAAACATATTTCAAAGATTTTAATTATACCTGGATGAAATGTAAATTGATAGCAAAAACTACCAGAAAATTTTGAAGAAGATTTTTATGATATTGACCAATTTTAAAAAGTTTTTCAAATTATATAATGCCTCTTTGAATTCAAGGTTAACATTGAATTGGCAAGTGTTTGCAAATTTACTTAACAAGAACAGACAGAATTTTGTAACTGTTTTGTTCTTGTCTCAAAGTCAAATCAGTTGTTTAAAAAGATGAATTAGTTTTGTCACTGACTTATAGGAAAGCGAAATGTAACCATTTAATTCAAGTTACTAGAAAACTTTAAGTATGTTTAGAATAACTTGATATGTAATCTATTTTTCAACTATAAATTTTATTAAATCTAAACACAGATCAAACAATTCTGATGAAAAATTACTGTTAGTAAACTATACACCCAATTTCAAAAACAGTGTAGAAAGTAATATATTTTACATGGATTTTATACTTTGGGTATATTGGTTTAAATAAAATATTTAAGTTAATTTTACTTATTTACTTTTTAATGTGGTTACTGGAAAATTAAAAATTATACCTGTGATTCACATTATTATTTCTATTGAGTAGCACAAACTAAAGTAAGACCACAGAATTCTGCTCAGGAGACTTAAGATCATAGATTTCTGACTGGCTTACAAGAATAAGCCTCCCCACCTTTGTCATAGATTTAGGCTATTTTGGTTATTACAAGAATAGGTTAATATATGTAAAGTACACAGAAGATCTGTAATTATCTAGCAATAGCCAAATAAGCGTTTGCTATAATTACTGTCATAAGTATTATTTACCGAAATTCATTAAAATACAAACTTTTTTGAGAACTGGGGATTGAACCCAGGAGCACTATACCACTGAACTACATTCCCAATCACTCCTTCCTCTTTTAATTTTGTGACAGGATCTCCCTAAATTGTCCAGGCTGGTCTCAAACTTGCCATCCTCCTGCCTCAGCCTCCCAAGTAACTGGGATTACAAGTGTGCACCATCACGGTTAGCATTAAATAAATAAATAAATGAAAAACTTAAAAAAAAATACTCACATCATCAGTAAAAGAGCAAACTGCAAAAAGATGAGAACCTTCTGTGATCAGTTTGTCCCACTAGAGCTGTGACTAGGGCACCGTGAGTGACGCTGTTGACTTGGCTCAAAATTTAAGAGTCTGAACAAAACAACAACAAAACCTCAGTAATCAAGATAGATAAAAATTAATGCAATATTTTAATCACTCAAAATTATTAAAAAAGCCTCACTATGAACAAAGAAACAAAATTGTAAATAACAACAGGAGTCGTGTTATCAGTTTCTCCCATTGCCCCAGGATCTAATATGGCTTGGAAAGATGGCATGACCCATCCTGCTTCTGTCATCACACTATTCCTGCCATGTCTTACCTTTAGCTGAGGCTGAGGATGAAGAGCTGAAAAAGGGGCAGCATTGGGCCTAATCTAATGGCCCAGAAGTGCTTGTCCTTCTAACAAGTTGGACCTAACCCCACCCAGATGCAGGAAGTCTTCTGCTGCCCTGCCGGAAGTGGGCGGGAGGCCTGCTGGGAATACCCAGGCTGCCCTGTGGCCCTTCCCAGGATGCCCTGCGAACCAAAGCCAGAACGGGAGCCCGAGCCGTTGCCCCCTCTTGGAAGCCACTGCTCCTTACCTGGCCCGGAAACGCCACTATGGACCTCTCCAAAGGACACAACTGGAACTGGAGCCTCGGTTCCCAGAACGCCATAGACACACTGGCAATAACTTTTTACCTCCTGTTGGTGCTGGGCCTCGGCCTGTGGGTATGACTTAACTCCAGGGGAGGGCGGAGTCTGGGACTCCTGGTGGGTTTAACCCCTCCCTAGAGTGTCAGCACTGGGCATCTTGGCCCCTGCCTATGTGCATCCCTGAGAAGAGACCTCTCCACTCTTCCTTTGCTTACCCTCTGCTTACCCTTCCTGCCAGGAATAAGCATGCTTCCTTATCAGCAAAGCCATCCTTCATCATCACCCGCTCACATGCCCGCCACCCTCCAAATAATCAAAAGGTCAAATGCTCCTGTACCCACTGCCTGGAAGCTAAAACCTTAGGGGTATTTCATAAGTACTCCTTGTTATGATAAGCATGATGATGATGATGGTGGTGGTAATCTTCACAGCCATTCTGTGAATAACATAGCTTGCCTTCCCTATCCAGGAGTCTTTTTATCTGCCGGTTCAACAAATAGTATCAAAACTATTTGAAAAATGTGGATCTCTACTGCCCCCATACAGACTTTTTTTTTTTTTTGGTTATCTCCTAAACAGTAGGTTATAACAATTATTTACATTGTTTTGGGTATCATAATATCTAAATTATAATCTTGATATGATTTAAAGTACATAAGAGGATATTTTATAGGCTATATACAAATGCTATGCCATTTTGTATAAGGAATTTGAGCATCTGTGGATTTTGGTAATCCTCAATGGATATAGAAAGAGGATTGTACTATTATTTGAACTGAGCTTCCAAAGGTTAAGTAACAACCAGGGAATAATGGAGTTCAGACTCAAACTTAAAGCTGTTGTCTGATCTGATTCATAAGCTTAACCACTCTGCATTGCAAGCAAGACACAAAAGTTATGTGTAACTTAATGTTCTGAATATTACCTTTAAATTTGAGTAAGGAGATTATATTTTTTCTTCTAGTATAAGGTTGTCTCAGTAGGGTAGAGTCATATCTCCTTTACTGCCATCTGTCCACTAAAGCTTAGCACATAAGCACTCAAAAAGATGTCCCTTAACAATACCACCAAGTACCAGACATAGTCCTTGTTCCACTTGAATATCAAGTGTATATGAAAACTTTGGGTAGTGTCGTAGTATCTTCCCTTGAGAAAGTTATTAACCATCAAAGGACTCTGACTGGCCTGCTTCAGCAAGCAGGTGATGATGTCATCAGTTGTTAACAAGTGCAAGAGGTTTCATGCTGGATGGCCTCCTCCCTGCCAAAGTTTTAATGCCCATATAACCTATACTTTGGTGTGCTCCACCAGTTCACAGGTGGACTTTACAGTGAAGCTGGACTTTTAAAATGCAATCATTGGACATTCTCAAAGGCTTATAATGAATCATTTCTCTATTGGGCAGATGGACTAATGAAAACATAGACTCCATCCTATTAGGAGAACTTTGTACCATAAGAAAAAATACATTCGGCCTTTCACATCCAAGGGTTCTGAATCCATAAATTCACCTAACTGATGTTTTTTTAAAAATCTGTGCTGTAAATGTATACACATTTTTTCATTATCTCTTCAACAATACAGTATAACAACTATGTAGCATTTACAGTGTATTAGGTAGAAGTAATTTTTCTAGAGATGATTTAAAGTATATGGGAGTTATATACAAATGCTTCACCATTTTATGTAAGGAACTTGAATATCCTCAGATTTTGGTATCCACCAGGAGTTCCTGAAACCAATCCCTTATGAACACCAAAGGATTACTGCATAGGCCTTTTATTCCAAATGGAAAAGGCAAGCCTGAAGTATTTATTCAGATCATTCAAACAAATTATTTTCTTTTTTTCCAGTGGCCATAATTATTAGTTGGCCTAGGCAGGGGCTCTGAGTAGCAAGCACCTCTTTGGGAATACTTATCTCAGTTCCCTTATTGTTTAGGAAGCCCCTACATAGCTTGCTCTTGGCACAAATAGAGGTTATTCTCTGGAGGAGGTCAGAGAACTACTAAGCCATCTAGTCACCTCCAGAGGAAACCTGCTATTTCTGCTCTTCTTCTGGGAGCCATAAAACATATGCAGATATCCAGAATACTTTGATCCTTTTCCTTCTTTATATTATTAATTTTGCTCTGGTTCTTTTTGGAAATAATATACTCTTGTTAGTTACAAAATATTTACATGTTCATTGTAAGAAGTGAAATATAAATTTTTTAAAAATCTTACTCCTCTTCTCCAGTTCATTCCTATCTCTCTGAGGTAGCCAGGAACCATGGATCCTTCCTCCCCTTTTTCAGTTGTATGTACATATACAGACACATATAGTTTTAGTTTTTGTCTCCACAAAAAAATGGAATCATATCATAACCCATTATTCTGAGTAACTGGAATAAAATAAACCTAGACTCCTCCAACTGCATCATTAAAAAAGGCAAATTCCAGATGATCCAAAGATTTTTATACTTTACTTAAAAAAACCTATAAATTATTAGAATAAGTGAGAATAATTACTCTGAAGCTTGCTGTTTTTCACTTCATGTATTTAGTAGAGTGCTACAAGTCAATAGATATAGATCTAACTCATGCTTTAATTAACTGCATAATAATACAAACGAGTACTATTCAGCTCTTCTCTACTAATTGACCCTTAGATTTGTGCCAAGTCTGTTTGTTTAATGTTGTTGCTTATTAACTCATGTAGCACAGACTCCCAGAATGGAATTACTGAGTCAGAAGAGTATGTTTACTTTAAAATTTAAAAGATATTACTAAATGGAAATCCCCAAAGGTAGTTTAATTTCTCACAAGCGGTTTTTGACCATGCTTTTTCCTCAAGCCCTCACTAGCCTTATTTAATTTTTTTTTTGTTTTGCCAATCTAATGCATGAACACTAGTATCTCATTGAAGCATTAATTTATGCTTTTCAAGCTCCAAGTTAGAATCAGCATTTTTTAACGAGTTTATTGTCCTCTGATTTTTCTCTTCTGAGAATAGCCAGTTTATTGCATGTTTTTGAATGAGCTTGTTTTGCTTTGCTTTTATCAATTTATCCTTCGTTTGAACTACTGATATTTTTTCTAAACTATCATGTCTAGACAAATGTTTCTCAACCCCAGCACTACTGACTTTGGGTGCTGGATAATTCCATTGTGGGAGGGGGGGTACCTACATTACCATATTTTGAAGAATCCAGGACCATTACCTGATTGTGACAATCAAACATGTCTCCAAATGTTGCCAAATGTTCCCTGAAGGATAGGGCAAGTCACCCCTACTTGAGAACCACTGGTCCAGACCTGTTAATGGTTATCTTTTTGTCACTTGAGTTTTTGTTTTCTTTAAAGAAATCAACTCTCTCTCTCCTTTTATATCGTCCATATTTTTTGCTTGGCTTAGAATCATATTTCTGCCAAGTGCAGTGGCACACACCTATAATCCCAGCAGCTTAGGAGGCAGAGGCAGGAGGATCACAAGTTCAAAGCCAGCCTCAGCAATTTAGCAAGGCTTTAGGCAACTCAGTGAGACCCTGTCTTAAAATTAAAAGATAAAAAGGGATGGGAATGTGGCTCAGTGCTTTAGCACCCCTGGGTTCAATCTCCCATACCAAAAATTGGAAAAAAAATTATTCCTGAACTCTAAAACTGTACAAATATTATTCTAACTTTTCTAATAATGTGTAGGGTTTTTTTTATAAAATATAAAAATCTCTGGATCATCTGGAATTTGCCTTTTTTAATGATGCAGTGGGAGGAGTCTAGATTTATTTTATTCCAATTATTAGATAAACCACCCTTTTACCACTTAATTGAAATAAACATTTTCATGAATGGACTCCTTACAAGTACTTTAAAGTACAAATCTGCTGAAGCCCCATTTTAAACTAGGAAGTGAGTTTTTGTTGCTGGTGCCTTGGCGTGTACAGGATGCGAAATGTACAGCTTGTGCACTATGTGGCTTGATGGTGTACATGTTTGGGGCTTTTGTTTCTATTAATTTCTATTAGTTACATGTTTTAGGCTTTTGTTTCTATTAATTTCAGTCCAGAGATCTTTTAGGAAGTGTTGGATGCATCCTGCCTGCAATCTAGCTGTTGTGATTTGTGGTATTATTCCAGAAGGAGAGTAGGGAGGAAGAAAGAATTATGATATATGCTTAAGCCACCTTCTTGCCAGAATCTGTACTTTCTGTTTGTTCTTTTTTAATAGAAAGAATGATTTCATTCCTCTTAGAATGTTTTGTAAATTCCAAGTCTCATGTACTACCTCTACCTACCTACAGCTGACATCTTTCTCAAGAAGGGTTACCTATGCCATACTAGGACCTTTATAAATATTTACTGAATGGATGAAGTAAGACTGATTTAATATATATGAATTTATAGAGTTACTTTTTGGGTTTAAGGCTTTATGATATGAATAGTATGCCTGTTAAAATGCAGATACCTTGAATGGTGGCAGCAAGTTCACTCTTTCTATGGAAAAACTATTTCTGTCAACCATCTATCATCTTTAGCTCACGCTAATTAGGGAAAACCTGGAAAATCCTCTATATTGTCTTTTGACCATACCAGATCTGAGAATCAGAGTAGTAGAAAGGACTTGATAAATTGGAAGAACACCATAGTAATGACAGTATGACTCCCCTCCTGGAAGAAGCTAGGCATATGTTCAGGAAATTATCTATTCTTGAATACCCAGTAGTCTTCCAGACTCCACCAGAAGCTGTTGCACTAGCTAACTATTTGGGGAGGGGTTGGATAAAGCAATCTTTTTTCACAAGAGTGTAGAGAAATGACCATGGCCTTACAGTCTCATACTTGGAAGAGACAGTAGTCTCCAGCTAGGCAGCCATGACTCTCCTCTACTGCAGGTTATAGCAGATTCTATTTCTAAAAATAAACAAGGGAAGAATAAATTTGGGGAAGAGTGAAGGTCATCTGTTTGAGAGACCTGTGTTTTGGGAGTAGTTTGGTTTCTTATATCCATTGTGGTGTTTTATTTTTGTTTTAGGCTGTAATGTCAAGTAGTCATGCAACAATAAAAGACTTCTTCCTGGCTGGCAGAAATCTGTCATGGTGGTCGGTGAGTAAACCTTGCATGTGGCAATCCATTTAGGGAACTGTTTGTTAACTTGCTTATTACTTTAATGTAGAGGTCTTATACCCAAAATACTTTGAAATTACTAAATCAGTCATGTCATTTAATTAGTAGTTTCCTTAACTCTAAATTTTCTTAACCCGAATGTTCCCATTCATTTTAGTTCAGTAACCATTTATTAGGTGCCCAGTGCGTACATGGCATTGTTCTAGGTTCCAGGACATAGGTAGAAAATAGACTACTCTGCCATATAGAAGAGCAGTCTCAAGAATGAGAGTAGGATACATATTTAACTAATTAGAATATATTACAGTGCAGAACAAGAAGTCAGGAAGAACATGGAATAGATGTGGCTTGATGGGTGATTAAGGAAGTAGGATTGTGTGAACAGCATTTGGAGATAGAGTGTTTTCTAGGTAACAAAGTGTGAGGGCATTCCATGCAGAGAAAACAGCATACACCTAAGCATGGGAGGTGCAGAGTAGCATAGGTGCTACTCCCATCTAGATTAAGGGAAGTAGGATTGAAGGTAGAAACATTTTTCTGTATGTATGTTAGTTTATTGATTATAAAAAGTGATTGGTCCAAGAGGAATGACTCAAAAACCCCCACAGGAGTGGAGGCAGTTGCCCTTCCTTAGCCCTGTATCTCTACTGGGATGGCTAGGGGCACCCCAGGTAGGAGGATGTCAAGCATAATTTATGTAAAAATAGACATACGTTTCCCACATAGGAATTTAAGGTACATTTAGAAAATTGTGCAACAACCAGGCCCAGGCCCTTATTTAGTCATTTATTCTTTGTTCTCAAATATTAACCAGTCTTCTGGCAAGAAATTGAGTTTTCAGGATAACCTCCATGTGTCTTTATACAAAGGAAACAGGAAAGCACAGTTATTAACTGATGGATCAGGCAATGTCAAAGAGGCCTTGCTTCTGTTATCTGGGAGATTTGGGGGACAGCTTTTTTCAACTCTCTGAATTATGCTTTAATTTTGTTTTTTATAAACCCAGTTTAGGAAAAGATTGATGTAGCAAAGAGCTGTTTGCACTGGGCCTCTTACTTAGTTTATTCTTTGATGGAAGATTCTAACAACATGATCTCCTCCTAGGCTATAAAGCCCCCAGTCTTTGGTAAGGACCACACTGTGGTCTTATAGAGGTGTTTTTTGTTCCCAGAAAAACAGGAATCTAATGCCTATGTTACCTTGTATAACTGTGACACTTGTAATGGTTTTATTGATACACTTTAATCTCCTAATGTTTGCACATATTTTGACTCATCAATTTCTTTTTCATTATTAGGATTATTGTTAGTAAACAAAATTCAGTAAAAGAAATTGAGATACATAAAAAATTTTGCCATTTTTTCTTGCTTCTTTTGTTTTTGTTCAATGAGCAAAAATCAATGGATATCAATAGCTCTTGTCAGAGTCCCCAGTTACTTCCACATCACCTGTTATTGTGGTAACTTCTCAGTTCTCATCTTACCTCATTTAGCTGTGGCAGCTGAAACCCTCTATCATCTGGCCTGGCTCTCAGGCTCTCTTCCTCCTTATTTCTTCAGCTTCACTAGATTCTGCTCAGACTCTCTTGCAGGTTCTTGCCTATCTCCTTATATTTTTAGTCCTTTTGAGAAGATTTTTAGATCCCCTCAGAGCTTCTGTGGGTCTCCAGATCCTTAGTCTTTGCCCTCTTCTCTCCAGTTACACTCCTCACTTGACAATTTCATCTAGTCTCTTGGCTTTAAATACCTACCACCTAGTGTGAATCCAACTCTTTTTTCATCTGAAGTCTGACCAGTTCTCATCCACTCTACCTTCAGCTCCTAGCTGCCATCATGTCTCACCTGATTAATTATAACAGCCTCTTCTCTAGACTTCCTACCTTTCCTTCTCTATGTATTTATTTTTATCCCTAGCCCACACCTCTCCCTTCAACTCAATACTGGAGATGTATAGATGCCTATTTGACACCTTTATTTGAAAGGCTCAGCAGGGATCTCATGCTGAACATATCACAAAGGGAACTCTGGATTTTCCTCTGCAAATCTGCCTCTCCTGCCATCTTCTTCATCTCATTAATAACAACTCCATCTCTCTAGCTGCTGGGATTCACAAACTTGGAGTCATCATAAGCTCTTATTTTTCTCCCACATCCAACATCTTATACATCAAGAAACCCTGTGACTCAATCTAAAAAATATATCTGAAGTTCAACCAGTTCTCATCCACTCTACCTTCAGTTCCTAGCTGCCATCATCTCTCACCTGATTGATTATAACAGCCTCTTCTCTAGACTCCCTACCTCTGCTTCTCTATATATAGTCTCCAAAGAAGCAGCTAAAGTTGAGTCTGTTAACAGAACTTAAATCAGACAATGATGCCTTTCTCCTAGAACCTTCCACGGGCTCCCATATCACCCAGAATGAAAGCCCAATTGCCATGAACACCTACATCAGGCCACAGATGATCTACACCTTCTTTCCTCTCAGGCCTTCCCTCTTAAAATGACTTTCCCCAATTCTAGCCAGTGTTCTCAGTATCCTGTTTCAGTGCCTTTCCATCTGCTAATGCCTCTGCATGGATGCCCTCCCTAGATATCACCACAGCTTGCTCTGTCAGCTCCTCTGGTATTCCTTAGCTCCTTTCTCAGGACATTTTACCCTGAAAGCCCTATTATTCAACATTCTTATCCACTTTCCAAACTTTCTTTTTCTCTATAGTACTTATTATTGTTTCCTATGCTATAAAATAAATCTACAATACATTGTTTATTGTTTCTCTTTTTTTTATTGTTGGTGGTTCAAAACATTACACAGTTCTTAATACATCATCTTTCACAGTTTGATTCAAGTGGGTTATGAACTCCCAACTTTACTCCGTATACAGATTGCTGTTAGCTTCATGAAGGCAGGAATAGGACTTTTTCTATTTTACTCACTATTGTATGCTTAACACCTACAACATTGTACCTGGTCCTTAGTTGGCAGTGGACATTACTAATAATTATTGAGCCAGGCATGGTAGTGCACGCCTGTAATCCCAGCAACTCAGGAGGCTGAGGCAGGAGAATTGACAATTCAAGGCTAGCCTCAGCAACTTAGCCGGGCCCTAAGAAACTCAGCTAGACCCTGTCTCTAAATAAAATATTTTTTTAAAAGAACTTGGGGATGTGGCTCAGTGGTTAAGCACTCCTGGGTTCAATCCCTGATACCAACAAATAAATAAATAAATAACAATTATTATTATTATTATTTTTTAAAATAATTAATAATTACTTTATAATCCATCTTTTCATTTACTCATGTACTAAGAACAACTTTCAAGATTGATTAAAATAAATCTATATAGAGAGATAATATGTATATGCAGTTGCATACTATTGCATTATATGGGTGTTCCACTATATATGCCCTCTATTATTAGGTAATTCACACATTATATAATGTTTCATATAATGGTAAATGTAGTAAACATACTTAAGGGTGAAAATACCATTACTTGAGTACTTTTTTCATGTCTCTTCTATATTTCCTTGCCTTTTATTGGTCACTTCTAAGCCTTTTTGGTCTTGTGTGCTACTTTATGTTAATATTTCCAATGCTGTTTTCATCTTGGTTTCATTTACCTAAAAGCCTTTGTTGGTTTTAGCTTTTCTTGATAATTTGGTTTTAAATGTGTCTGATGCCAGTGACATTATAGTCAAATTATGGTTTTAAATGGAGTGAGTGCCTCCACTCCATTCAGAAATTATGACTGGTTTTGGAGGTATTTTGTTCCTTTTATATGCCTCTAGGACTTTTTCATTTTGAAAGTAACAGATGTTGGTTGTAAAAAAGCAAAAATTACAGTCCAAATATGGAGCTTGAAATATTGTCCCCACTCCATCTCTATAACCATAATTCTAGCTCCAGAAGCATTTTGTTTCCATGCATACATAAATATATATGTGCACAAATGTAAAATACATACAATTGTAGAAATTATGTTTTATATATAATTTATAATATAAATTATATACATATACTTATAATTTAATAAATGTAATATAAATCATATACATATATAATTTACTTTTTTTGTATCAGGGATTGAACCCAAGGGCACTCAACTACTGAGCCACATCTGCAGCCTTTTTTACTTTGAGACAGGGTCTCACTGAGTTGCTTAGGGCTTCACTGAGTTGTTGAGGCTGGCTTTGAACTTGCAATTTTCTTGTCTCAGCTTCCTGAGCTGCTGGGATTATAGGCATGTGTTACTACACTTAGCTTATTTACCTCATTTTATCATTTAATAGAACTACCTTATTCCTTCTGTATGCTGCATTGTACTTCCTCACAATCATGTACCTTAGTATTTTAACCAGTCTCACAAAAAGTTATATTGTTTTCAGTTTTAAATTATTTCAAACAAATCCATACTTCTAAATACTTCTGCTTTAATTACATTAGTGGAGAATGTGACAACATAAGTATGGCTATTCTACTTTTTCTCATTTTCTCCCTCTTTACTTGGCTTTTAATTCATGGTTAAGGGAGATATAGAAAAAACATAAATGGGAATTCTGTACAAGGAATTATCCCTTTTGAAAAAAAATGTGAAATTCATTGGGAGTTTGTGTTTGTGAGAACTAATTACCTAGTTCTGATATGTATTTATCTTTTTATTTTCAGATAGGTACTTCTATTTTTGTTACATATATTTGCAGTGGCCTTTTTATAGGCTGGTCTGGAATAGGAGCATCTTCAGGGATCACTGTCGGGGCCTTTGAATGGAACGTAAGTAATACATTTTGCAGAAACTAATCTCCACATTTATTGTTGTCCAATAAAACTCATAAACTTAAAAATTTGCTTGCAACCTTGGGTAACTATGAAAGACTTCTTGAGAAGTTGTGGGGGAAAGGAAGTACATGTTTGATTTTTCAAAAGGATTGTGTTGGTTTTCATTCTTAGTAAATGAAGAAACAATGTTTATAACCCTACAACCATAGGAACATAGTGAACAGAAAACTGTTAGGATATTAGGTAGGGAAAAGATCTTATTAACATTTAAATATATATATCTACATATATATAATGTACATATAATACCTATATGTGTGTATGTATATGTACATATATGTGTGTATATATAGAAATATCTATGCATATGTCTTTGCATAATATTTAGAATGGGTTAAACCAAGCTCTTTGAGAATTCAGTAGTTACTATAACTCTTCTAAGTTATCTCACAGAAATACCAGTTCCAACCATAAAACATAAAATATTGGATTATTTATTTATTTAATGGAATATATTTGTTGTAGGAAATATTATTCTTTTTCTTGATTTCACCCAATTTATAAATGAATTTTAATTCATTTATTAATCAGAAAGCTCCACATTTTTTAATCTCATCTTTGTACTTACATTCTACAAAAAATAAAGACTATTTCTACAGAGTCAAAACCTAAAAATTCTGTTCTTCATCACTATTAAGTTCTCAGAATTTTCAAACATCACTTTTCTTCATATACTCAGCTCATATTATCCCTTCTTTATAAATAAATCCAGAACCAAATATGTTACTTAATTTCAATTGTATGACATTTTTACATAGTTTCTCTCACTTTTCCCTTAATGTTTTTTTTTTTTTTATTTTTAACAATATTTTGAATTTATTAAAATATAAGCCACCCTCATTCTTGGAAATGAACTCAGTTTACTTCCCCAAATTAAGAGCCTTCTATAGACACCTGGCGTGTGACCTACCCCTATAATCCCAGCTACTTGGGAGGCTAAGACAGAGGTTCACAAGTTCAGGCCAGTCTCAGCAACATAGAAAGACCTTCAGCAACTTGTGAGACCCTGTCTCAAATTTAAAAAAAAAAAATTAAAAAGCTGGGGAAATACTTCATTAGGAAAGTGCCCTGGGGTCAATTCCTAGTACCAAAAGTAAATTTTTTTTAAAAGAATCTTTGTGTTTTTTTTTTTCCCTTAGGGCTGAGGACTGAACCCAGGGCCTTGCACATGCTAGAAAAGTGTTCTGCCACATAGCCAAAGATCATGTGCCTGAAAATTAAGTTATTTTTTTTCTGAAAGGTGTATTCTTGGACCTTTATTTGTTAGTCCCAAGTAATGATATATCTATCAGGCTCAAAATTAATAGTAACTGAGCTTGCATCTCATTTAAGAGCTTGACCTAGATGGGTCCTTGATTTAATTTTTTGTCTTCTTGATTTCAGACTATACTTATGGTGATTGTTTTTGGTTGGATATTTATTCCTATTTACCTTAAGGCTGGGGTAAGTGTCCACTATTAGTTACTCTATTCTCTAAATATTTTTTCTCACAAATATTGCAAGTGTACTAAAAACATCTTAGAGGACATCTTAAACTTCTTAGTCTTTTGATCCTTGTACTGACTTCCCTAATCGCAAGATGCCTACAAGACATATGCTTCCTTGGGTTAACAAACACCAATAATTGTTGGCTTACTGAATATTTTATCCTTTAAAGCTTGTATAAGAAAACATATTAAAGTTTATTAAAAAATAAAACCAATTTAGGTTTTTAGAGAACAAATATGTTAATGATTGGAAGACTCAACTGTCAGAAGACTCAGCTGACTCAAATGACAGTTCTGCCAACTGGTCTGTGCATGAAATGTAATTCCAACCAAAACCCAAATAGAGTTTTTTGAGGAGCTTGACAAACTGATTCTTAAATATATGTTGGAGAGTATAAGAATAACAAAGATATTGCTATCAAAGACGATGGACTTGTCCTACCAAATGTCAAAGAGTTTACGGCTGGGCAAGGTGGCTCACACCTCTAATCCCAGAAGCTCTGGATGCTGAGACAGGAGGATCATAAATTCAAAGCCAGCCTCAGCAATGGTGAGGCACTAAGCAACTCAGTGAGACCCTGTCTCAAAATAAAATACAAAATAGGACAAGGGATGTGACTTAGTGGTTGAGTGCCCTGAGTTTAATCCTCAGTACCCTCCAAAAAGTATTAAAAGGCTGTAATAATTAACACAGAGATAAACTTACTGCTGTGATTTACACAATTGTCCCCCAAAGGCCCATATGTTAAGGAGTTGATCCCCAGCCCATGGTGCTCCTGGAAAGTGGTTGATCCCTAGCCCATGGTGCTCTTGGAAAGAATCTTTAAAAATGGGGCCTAGTGGGAGATCTTCTTATCACTGGGGACAGACAGACCCTTGAAGGAATATTATGGTTCCAGCCCTTTACTCTTTCTCTTTTCTCATCTGGCCTTGAGATAAGCAACTTTCTATGCCAAACTCTCCTGCTGTGATACAACAACAGGACCAAAGCAATGGGGGTCAATTGGTCATGGGTTAAAACATTCAAAATTTTGAGCCAAAATAAGCCTTTCCTCTTCTTAAGTTTATTTATCTCAGGTATTTTTTTAACAGTAATAGAAATCTGACTTACATACATACTCACAAGTGGAAGAGGGGCAAAAGCCCAGAAACATATATATGAACACTTATGACATTGATGGTATTGCAGGCAGATCACTAAATAAAGGAAGGCCAACTGATTACCACATGAAAAAACAAATTGGATCCCTACTCTACACAAAATAATTTTAGGTTGATTAAAGACTTAAATGTAAAATGCAAAAAAAAAACATTATGGGAAAGTATAGAATATATTTGTATCCTTGAAATGGAGAATGATTTGTAAATGAGATTCTAAATTCCTGGCTGATCACAAAAGTACACATACATATATGAGACTCCAGAAAGCCTATTTGTAAAAAGAAAGAACCCATAAGGCGCTCTTTCTTGAAAAGATAGTACTACACCTAGTGAGATTTTTAGTTTATCACACTACATTTCCCAAACCATATAGAATAAGCAGTGGAAAGCAGAATTCTTACTGGTTTGAGGAGTCAAAGGACAGAACTGAGGACAGGAAAGCACTAGAAAATTTAGGTGGGGCACTTTAAAAACAAGGAAACCAAAGAGAGAGTTAACCCCCAAATCTGAAAACAAATTTGGATAAAATCCTTGGCTGACTTCCATACTACACAGATTCAGAGGAAACCTCCTGAGGGCCAGACTTAATTAGTTGTAGCTGGAAGATGGTGGAAAAAAAAAAAACAAGCAGAAACATCAGCTGTGGACATGAGTTGGGGAGGGCTGACCCTGAAAGGTTTGGAAGCTTCAGTCTAGGAAAGTTAATTACCTATTAAAATAAAAATAGCAGTCCCCAGAAAAACAAAACAGATTCTAGAGCACTGCATTATATTATTTACAATGACCAGTTTCCTACCAACAATTACTAGATATACAAAGAAGTAGGAAGATGAATGACCCACATTGTAAGAGAAAAAAATACAATATATAGGCCCTGACTGAGTAGGTCCATATATTGATCTAATGGACAGACTTCAAATCTGCTATGATAAGTATTTTTTAAAAAGTAAAGGAAATGTGATATTAATGAATGAACAAATAGGGCCTCTCTACAGAGACACTAAAACTATAGGAAAAATCAAGAGGAAATTCTAGAGTTGGAAAGCATAGTAACTAAAGTTAAAAATTCACATAACCCCAGACCTCAGCTATAATATTTTCATTCTATAACTTAATAAGTACCTACTAAGTACTAAATTCATTAGGCTGCACAAATAACCCAATCAACAAATGGGCCAAGGACCTGAACAGACACTTCTCAGAGGAGGACATACAATCAATCAACAAATACATGAAAGAATGCTCACCATCTCTGGCAGTCAGAGAAATGCAAATCAAAACTACCCTAAGATACCATCTCACTCCAGTAAGATTGGCAGCCATTATGAAGTCGAACAACAACAAGTGCTGGAGAGGATGTGGTGAAAAGGGCACTCTTGTACATTGCTGGTGGGACTGCAAATTGGTTCGGCCAATTTGGAAAGCAGTATGGAGATTCCTGGGAAATCTGGGAATGGATCCACCATTTGACCCAGTTATTGACCTTCTCGGACTATTCCCTGAAGACCTTAAAAGAGCGTACTACAGGGATACTGCCACATCAATGTTCACAGCAGCACAATTCACAATAGCTAGACTGTGGAACCAACCTAGATGCCCTTCAATGGATGAATGGATTAAAAAATGTGGCATTTATACACCATGGAGTATTACGCAGCACTAAAAATTGACAAAATCATGGAATTTGCAGGGAAATGGATGGCACTATAGCAGATTATGCTTAGTGAAGCTAGCCAATCCCTAAAAAACAAATACCAAATGTCTTCTTTGATATAATGAGAGCAACTAAGAAAGAGCAGGGAGGAAGTGCAGGAAGAAAAGATTGACATTAAATAGAGACACGAGATGGGAGGGAAAGAGAGAGAAAAGGGGAATCGCATGGAAATGGAAAGAGACCCTCATTGTTATAAAAAACGACATAAAAGAGGTTGTGAGGGGAATTGGAAGAAAAAACAAGGAGAGAAATGAATTACAGTAGATGGGATAGAAAGAGAAGATGGGGGGAGGGGGATAGTAGAGGATAGGAAAGGTAGCAGAATACAACAGTTACTAGTATGGCATTATGTAAAAATGTGAATGTGTAACCGATGTGATTCTGCAATCTGTATTTGGGGTAAAAATTGGAGTTCATAACTCACTGGAAACTAATGTTTGAAATATGATATGTCAAGAGCTCTGTAAGGTTTTGAACAACCAATAAAAAATAAATGAATAAATAAAAAAAAAATTCTCCTTCCTGAAAATGTCTTCAACTCTTAAAAGATAATACTTTGTGTATATTTTCATTCTGAATCAAAAAGAGGTTTTAATTTTTTCTGTCTAAAAATGTTTGGAGGTTCAGAAAGATTGAGACATGTAGATTTAGAATTAAAAACCAAGAATGGAGTCTTCTTTGATTCTCAAAACTATAGCTTTGCATCCCTTTCATCCTATGATTTTTTGATCAATGAAATAATTTGGGGAGTAAATTCTTTTTTCCTAATTTAACTTATTTTCATAGACAAGAAATATTACTATGTGGGACTAGGTTTCAGTTTTTGAAGCAATTCACAAACTATTCAACAACACACTTGGACATGAAAATACACTTACTAAGAGGCCAGTAGCAGCTCAGAATGTAACATGTGCTCACATTGAAAGTTCCATGTTGGCCAGTGACCCTGGTAATGTGGGATGCACATCTTACCTTCCATTTCCACTCAGTTGGTGTGGTGAGCGAGGTGGTGTCAGTTAAGGTTGGAGAAGACTAGGGAGGTTTTGAGTTCTTGGTCGACATGGGAAATGTAAACTGCTGCGGAGAAGGTATGTTGTCAGTGATATTTTCAAGACTGTTTCTTCAAAGGGCAGTTAATGTTTACTGAATATATTTTCCTCTTGATGTTTTCATTTTCAACACTGAATCTTCTCTCCTGAGATTTAAGTATTTGGTGATATTGTTTTATCACTCAATTTATATATTTGCTTGTTCTATTGACCTGGTTACAGAAAATGTGTTTCTAAATTTAGAAAATGAACCATTTATAATGCCAATAACATGTGTGCTCTTAAAGTGAATTACAGGAGGAGGACACCCACCTTGCTTTCATGAGATGAAGAAATAAAGTGAGAGAGAGTATATGGATGCTAAGTAAGGCAATATATATCCCATGACAGGGCAATTAGAAACCAAACCCATCTCAATGTAGATGAACATCTAAAAAGAATGTTAGAGAAGTCTAAATCAAGACATTTGTAAAAGAAAAGAGGACTGAGATTTCAGGAAAAGTTTCCAGTTGGTTGATGACTACAGGATCCCAGGTGTTTGGGGACTACTGGGAAGGAGGTAAAAAGGACAGTTCCTTGAGGTCAGTGGATTGGATGTCTGATAATGGAGGAAATGAGGGCCTCAGTGGTCTACAGGGGCAGGATCCATTGGTGGAGGTTCACAGGTTAGAGTTAGTGGTGGTTCCATCTGGGCAGATAAGTCTCTTGCCCCTGGCCATGCAGGATCTAGGAAAAGGCTTGGAAAGCCAGGAGTAGGAATATGCCTGATCAGAACTTGTGCATCTGGAGAAATGACATTTCAACCAGATGATGACTGAGCCATGACTGCTCAGATGATGGCGCAGAATATTAGACTGCAGACATGGGGAAGGCCAGCTTCTGACATGGAAAGAACTAAGCATCAGCCCAGAGTATCCATTTCCCTGATTAATCCCCACTAACAGGCCATGCAGATGGGAAAAGCACAAGGAAACTTCATTCTGGGCACAGCCATCAAGTGGCAGTTGGTTTAGAATGTCCTAAGTTCTCAAAACAGTTGGTGAGCCCCAGAGAACTCTGATGATTTAGATGGTCAACTGCTCATCAGGAAGGCTCACTGGGAGGCAGCTGGCAGTGAGACGACCCTGGGGGAGGATGGCTACAAGTGTGGACTCTATCATTGACCTGCAGATAGGCTTCATTTGCATGAAATCATCATTTTTAAGTCAGTAATTGTAATGAAGAGACAGGAGCCCGGGTTATAACTTGAACATTTTTCATGGTGTCTGCTACTGAAACCTCATGCCAAAGAGGCCTGAAGGAAGGAGTATTTGAAAAGAACTGAGAAGAGTTCTGGCTTTTTGGTTCTAGGATATATGCTAGAGGACTCAATTGCTCAGGGATTTCTGGTCCCAGGTAAATAGCTACATTCCTGTCCCACATCCACTGCTCATCATTCTTGTGAATCTGGGCAAGTCACATAAAATCTCTAAATTACAAACACCTAAACTCAAAATTGTGGTGGACAGACTCTGTTCCACCCATCCCTTTAGGCTGATATGGAGTCACAGGAGGTCACAGATATTCTCCATGAGCTTTACAGATATCCATCTGTAAAGAATGAGGAATAGACTTTCTTGACCCATTGTCCTGGAGGATGACCTCTGTTTGACACCTCTCTGTTCAAACACTGTCAACGATTGAGCTTATTTTTCCACACATTTAATGAAGTGTCCTATTTAATGACAGGACACATTAGCACCCATAAGAAGCACCAGTCCTCTTAAGGATGCATGGATGTGATCATTGTCAGCCTAATACCATTACGTGGATCATATGCACACTTTTTGCAAACAATTGAGAAGGGGTTCATTTAACTGCACAGGTATTTAATTTTTGAGATAGGATTTAAACAAAAGCCACATACATAACCACAGCCTCTGCTGATGGTCACTGTTTTCTCTGCCTTTCTATGATTCCACCTTAGTAATTCTTTTTGACCACACAATATTGTGTTGGGTTGTAGACCTCACACATTGCAATGTTATCCTAAAGCTCAATCTGACTCAGGTGCTTTGCTGCCCCAATGGTGAAAAATGAACTCAGTAGTGTGAACTCTAATAACATTCAAATTCCTCCTTCAAAATTTATTAAACATAATTTTTGTTATTTTTAAAATTTTTTATGAGTTATCCATGGACCTTTATTTATTTATTTATTTAAATGTGGTGCTCCGAATCAAACCCCGTGCCTCACACATGCAAGGCAAGCACTCTCCAAATGAGCCACAACCTGAGACTTAGATTTTATTATTTTTAACTCTGTTAACAGACTGCAAAAAATACGTCAGAACTTTTTTTCCTAATATTCAAATGTAACATTGTCTCCCCTGCTCTGCTAACTAATACTCTACTCTCACCTTCTATGATCAATTTTTCAGTTTCCACAAAAGAGTGATATTATGTAGCATTTATCTTTGTGTCCCAGACCTATTTCTGATAACATAATTATCACCTCTTGTTGTTGAAAATGACAGAGCAAAAAAAAATAGAAGAAACATTTAAGTTTCTGGGCATGCTATTAGTGTATAAATATATACTTGAATTCAAAGCTCAAATTATACCCCCAGATATTTACAATGATCACTTATCAATTAAAACTGGTTGAACTGTTATTTGAATTATTATTGATGACCCTGTGTTTTCTTGCTAGCATCTTGTTAACAGCTCTGTTTTATCATATTTCCCAGGCTATTGCCTCCCATGTTGGAAGAAACCCCCAAACGCAGAAGACGTACGCAGGCCTTGGTACAGAGGAGTCTGCCTCTGGCCACCAAACAGTGTTGAGCCAAATGAAAAGTCCAATGAAGGTACTGTGGAAATCCTGAAATTGTGTCCATTCTGCAATAATGATTCTAGTTGATTCAGAGTTCTGATTCTTCTTTTACTTAACTTTTACAAATTTACATGCTTTGAGTCATTCAGCAGTGCTATAGCTCCAGAAGTAAAGATCTAGTTACCTTTTAATTTTGTGCACTTGGTTCTTTCAACTGTTGATGGACATCTGGGTTGATCATACAATGTATTTATGGTGAATGCTACAAACACTGATGTGATTGTATCACTATAGTATGCTGACTTGTAGTTCTATAAAACAAGCAGGGAGGGAGTGTAATAGCTGAGTCCTATGAGTGCCACTCTTGGGCTTTTCAGGAATCTGCACATTGCTTTCCAGAGTTGTCATAATAATTTACAGACCCACCAACATTGTGTCAGTGTACCTTCTTTCTCCTATCTTTCCTGGTATTTCTATGCTTATCCAGTTTTTCCAGCACTATTGGTTTAAACCATAATCTCCTCTCTAACATATATTTTGGTGCTGTTGTCTGGTATCAGGTGGATGTAAGTATCAGGTGGGTTGTCTCTGGTATATTCTATTCAAGGATTTTCATATCTATTTTCAGTTCAATAAGATACTGTTTTTGCTACTCATCTCTGTAATAAAATGTAAGGTTGGTTATTACATTTTCTTGCTCAGAATTGCTTTGCCAAATAATTGTTATTATTATTATTATAAAATAATAATAAATATAATAATTAATGTAATAATAATAATTATTATTACTATTGTTATCATCATCATCTCAAATGAATTTCAGGGTTGGTTTTTCAATACTGTAAGGAATATCATTTATAGTTTGAAGGGGATTGTATTGAATTCATTGAACCTGGATATTGCTGTTGATATTATGGCCACTTTGACAATATTAATTCTGCCTATCCAAGAACACAGAACTTCTTTGCCCCTTCTGAGGTCTTCTTCCATTTTTTTTTCAGTGTTCTATAGTTTTTGTTGTAGAGATCTTACATCCTATTTGGTAGATTTATCCCCAGGGCCATTTTTATATTATTATAAAACAAATGGTTTTCTTGAATTCTATATCAGTTGCATCAATGTTGGAGTATAGTGACAATATTGATTTATTTGTGTTGATCTTTTATCCTGCTACATTGCTAAATTTATTACTTCTAGAATTCTTCTGGTGAAAATTTCTGGGCCTTCTAAATATAGAATCATGTCACCAGGTAATGTGGACAATTTGAATTTTTCTTATTGTATCCTATTAATTTCCTACTTTTGCCTGATTGTGCTGACATTACTACAGAAAAATACATTGAATAAAATTGGCAAAAGTAGACATTCTTTTCTTGTTCTTGATATTTGAGGAAGACCGTTCATTTTTATCTCTGTTCAGTGTGATGTTGGCTTTGGATTTCTCATATATGGCTTTTATAATATTGAAACTAAGTTCCTTTTATTCCAGGTTTCTCCTTTGTTTTTGAAATGAATTGTTTATCCTTTTTAATCTTTAGCTTTTCTACATCTATTTTATGAATCTTGTTCTTAATTTCAACTATGGGTGTGCTCGTCAGCTTCCCCCCACCCACTCTGCTGCCTGTGGAGCAACCTTTCCATGCTTCCTGGGCTTATGGTCTGGGCAGCTATTCACAGCAGCCCATTTTTACACCAGCTCCTCCAAATTCTCAATCCCCTTCAGCTGGTCCTGGGAGGCACCAGACTCAAGGAGGAAAGGACCAGAGCTTTCCTGCCCATCTCTGACTTGAGTTCCCCTGGGGAGAATGCTCTCCATGCCTTTTGCTCTAGCTCAGCCAGGCAAAGCCTAGGTGCTGTGGCAGGTGCCTTTCAGGTCCATGTGTGCCTACCTGCTCAGATCTACCAGCTCCTGGCTCCTGCAGTGGCAGTATCAGCTTGGCTGTGTCAAGATGGCTCCTGCCTTGCTCTCTTGGGACAGCAGGAATCACAGATCTCCCTTCATGTACAGTGCGCAGTGCAAAGAAGCCTCTTCTTCAGCCAAGAAAATGTTGCCTCTATGATCTCAGGATTTTCACACTGAATCTGTCTATTTTGTTTCAGTGCATTTTCCCTCTTTCTGTGATCTAGCTGTGCCACTATTCCTGCTGCTGCCACAATCAGCTTGGATCCAATGTACTTTCTTTTTTTGTCTTTGTTTAATGTAGCCAAGTTTCTGATTCTCTAAGACTCCCTGAGTGTCCACTATTGAATTTTAGTGAAACCCCTCTTTTGCCTGTCGCGACCCCCCTTGCCCGCAGGGAAGACGTGACTCAGGAATCTTCTTTCAGCAGTTTAATCAGGCCCTTGATATTCTTCTAATAATTCTTCTACTAAACTTCGGATGCCCCTCCCAGCCTTAATAAAGCACTGCGAACCCCAATGCGAAGCTGCCACGTGTACCCTTCTCACAGGGTGCTAGAAAACGACACGCCAACTTTCTCTGATAAGGAGCTGGGAACACGCCAACTCTCTTTGATATGGAGTTGTCCTTCACAGACCACAGCGGAGCCAGCGCCATCATGTAATGGCGACCACAGTCCGCAGGAACGGCTCACCACAGCTCCTCCTTTTTGTTTCACTAAGACAATACAGGCGAGAGTAGAGGTCCTATCCCACTGTGCAGAAGTGGCTGCATAGTATGGGCCAGCCCCAGGGGGCGCCTTCCCCAGATCTGACACCATATCAGCCGACGCCTTTTTTCGTGGGGCGGGGCGGAGACACGTCAAACCCGCATGCAATAGGACATGCTCCCCTTGAGGTCCCTCTTCTCAATGGATCACTCAAGTGCAGTGCCTTGCCTCGCATCCTGTATCGTGACGATGGTGAGTAAGAGGGAATAGCTGAGGTTGAACGGTGGCTGTGCAGAAGTACAACTACAAACAAGTTGGCAGCACCCTGAAAGAAAGGCACGGACTTTAAAGTGATAGATAAAGACCAGTGTGGAAACCCTTCTGCGTGCAATGGCAACAAGACCTGCAGAGTGCAAGGGCTTTCCAGCACTAAAAGAAAGACAGAAGAAGGACATGTCGTACCCAGTGCAATGTTATAATAACTTGGGGTGCAACGACCATGTCAAAGGCACTAGTGTAGAAACCCATCTGCGTGCAATGGTAGCAAGACCGGCAGAGTGCAAGGGCTTTCTGACACTAAGAGAATAACGAGGAAAGACATGTCAATCCCAGTGCAATGTTATAATAACTTGGGGTGCAATGACCATGTCAAAAGTTTAGTGCTTAAGATGCGCAAGCCAGACCTGTGGCGAGTTGCCAGTTTCTAAAGCAGCAAGAGCTTGTATGATCATAGCCTTATCTTGAGCACTACGAGCTTTAAGGTGACAGAGAAACCACAAAAAGAGGAACATACCAAAACAACACAGTGCACCAAAAATGCCTACTCCCACCCACTCTTTAAAAAAGGAAAAAGCAGAAGATATCCAATTGGTGAATTGACCCAGAGTCATGGGATCGACACGGGTACTATTCAAGACAGCTATCTGGGTTAGTTGAGACTGGATCATGTCTTCCGCTTCCATGGACCAATTTCCAGCCAGATATCCACCAATGATGTGGGAAGCATTCCTGGAATCATTAAATCTGACAGAGGTTATACATAAATGTGCACGTTGGTCAATGCAGCCTAGAAGTACTAGGTCAGCCAATTCCTCTACCTGAGCTTGAAGAAAATCTATCCTTTGGTTGGTAGCTAAAATCCCTGACAAAATATGTTGATTAATCGCATTTTGCGATTCAAGTATAGTGGACGTTTGTTGAACAACTTGATTAATAGTGGCAGCAGTTTGTACTTGACTGGCCATGGCTACTCCGGCCGTAACTGCTGCAGCAGCAGATGCCGCCACGGCTGTCACTATAGCTGCTGTGATTCCAAAATCTCTGCGGACTCTAAGTAGCTCTACAATAGGAAATTTATCTGGATCCGCAGTGACTGGGATTGGGACAAAAGTTGGAATTTTCATAATCACTGCTACAGTCCAAGAACCATTCCAACACTCAGATAAGAAACAGGTAATAATAGAACAATCCAGTATCCCCGATGAGGTGTGATTAGCTAAAAGGAACAGGAACGGGGATTGGATACAGACCATTGCAGGAGGCAATGTGGCATAATGTAACAGAGAGTTGAACGAAACAGATGTAAGCCTATTACCTCATTCACTCTCCTTAGTAGTGCCAGAAACATTAGCCAGCCAACTTTTGGCTCCGAGTAATTGAGCCAATGCAGAAATATCGGCTGAAGCCCCCTTCTCATTGGAAATGAGCCATTAAAACCAGGACCAACCTGTTTCTGTAGAGGAGTTGGCATTGTTGTTAAAGTTGTAAACATATCTCTTAAGAGGGGGGGAAAAGGAGAAACCTTTAGCAACTTGATGTTTCTCCCAAGAATGATCCTGACAAGGCGTAAATGTCGAGGGAAAACCAAAATTAGGGGTACAGTAGGGAGAGGCCTTGAAATGAGTGGCATTGCAAGTACTATTAGAAGAAGGAGGCATTGGGATTAGTACCTCGGAGATAATAGCTAAAGTAGTTATGTTTAAAACAGAGCTAGTTGCGGGGGTCCCTGAGCCTGATTGCTTCCCTGAAACTACTTGGCTCAATACAGCACTGAGAATACTCCCTGAGACTCGACTGGACCGCAATGGGTCCTCCCAGTTAGTCAAATTTTTGGTCTTAAGGCTAATACAATTAGTGTTCCCAAGACTGAAACAAAAAACTCCTGTGAGATTAACTTGAGACTGATTAAAAATATTTTCCATGTCCCCTCTAGGAGAGGTACAAGGAGCAGACATCTCACATGAGGTAGAAAAAAGAGTGGGGAGGACACTAGAATTACTATGCACTGGCATTGGCATTGGCCATGCCCGTGCCACTGCCCACCACTGCATTGGTATCATCTGTACCGTTGGCACCAGCATCAGACCCAGAGCACTCATCAGAATGAAGCTCCTCATCATGGGACTGTTGTGGCACCTCCTGCTGCTGGTTAGTAGATCTCGAGACTCTTCTTGTCAGGCGTTCAGGGATCCACAGCGGCTCCGTGCGATCCTGGGGAAAAACACATACAGATCCTCGTGCCCATGTCAGCACGGGGTCAGGTCCATTCCATTGGCCCGTAAGAACATCCTTCCACTTAACATAGCCAGTCACAGAGGGCTGAGGGGACACATGTCTATCGGCCGCGGAGCAGCCATGAATATCCAAATTCAAAAAATTAATGGTAAAAAGAGCTAAGGACAGGCGTTCTTTAGGAGTGTGGTCAACTCCTATTCCCCCTTTTTGTTTTTCTAAGGTTTCTTTTAAGGTGCGGTGGGCATGTTCAACAATGTCTTGCCCTTGAGGATTGTAAGGCAACCCATGAGCAAGTTGTACTCCCATAGTAGAAAAAAAAGATGTAAACTGTCTGCCAGTATAAGCAGGTTCATTATCAGTCTTAAGGGATGCAGGTGCACCCCATGCTGCCCATGCCCCTAAGCAATGAGTAATAACATTACGTGCCTTTTCTCCCGATAAAGCAGAAGCATGAATAATTCCAGAGTATGTGTCAATAGAAACATGTACATATTTGAGGTTGCCAAAGTCAGGCACGTGAGTTACGTCCATTTGCCAGACAACCAATGGCTTCAATCCTCGTGGGTTTACATCATAAGTAGGAGGATGAAGAAATGTGACACAATGGGGACATTGTAATACTATCTGACGAGCATCTGCTCTGGAGATGGAAAAACGTCTGCGCAGTGTCATAGCATTGACATGAAAGTTGTGATGAAACAATTTAGCTTCTTCTAAGGAGGAGGCCAAGCATACCAACTGGCTTCTAGTTGCTGAGTCAGCACAGGCATTACCCTGTGATAACAGGCCAGGAAGAGAGGTGTGAGCCCGAATGTGCATTGGATAGAAAGGGCCAGTACGGCTACGGATAAGCTGTTGAAGCTGATTAAAGTAAGCAGACACAGTATGGGTGTCACTAATAGCTCCTACAGCCTCCAGAATTTTGAGCACCTGCACCACATAGATGGAGTCCGAAATGAGATTGAAAGGAAAAGAACACTGTTTAAAAACTTCAATGACAATTTGTAGTTCTACCCATTGTGGATTTTCAGGAGCAAATTGATGCTGGACAGGGGGAGAGTCATTAATCACATAAGCTCCCATCCCATTCCTATTCTAAAGACTTTCCTGGGGATACATGTGGGTGGATCCATAGTAAAGGCCCATCTTGCCACAGTACTCCAGTAGGCTGCCGCATAGTGGCAAGCACACATAACTGGAAAGGTTTATCACTCTGGAGCCTGCATAGAGTAGCATGTTGTATAGCTTCTTCTACTTTTATAAGGGCCACTCTGGCCTCTTTAGTGAGGGTACGAGGGGAAGTAAGATCTGGATCACCCTTAAGAATAGCATACAAAGGCTGGAGCACGATATTAGAATTATGTAAATAACCTCTTATCCAATTAATATCTCCCAACAGTTTTTGAAAATCATTTAGAGTCTGGAGATCTTGAGTTCTTATGGTAACTTTTTGTGGTTTTAACATGTCATATCCAATCGTCGCTCCCAAATACTTAATAGAATCCCCTGTTTGAACCTTCTCAGGTGAAATATGTAATCCATATTGAGCTAACAACTTCACCAAGTCTTTATAGGCCTCATTAACTGACTGCTCAAATTTGGCTGCCAATAATACATCATCCATATAATGAATAATCTTGATGGAAGGATATTGTTGTCTGAGAGGTGCGAGTGCCTTCCCTACATACATCTGACAAATCGTAGGACTGTTAGACATTCCCTGTGGTAAAACGACCCACTCAAACCTTTGATCTGGTTCCTCGTGATTACACGAGGGAAGGGTGAAGGCAAAACGCTGTGAGTCTTTAGGATGCAAAGGAATAGAAAAGAAACAGTCTTTAATGTCAATAGCAATGATATGCCAGCCCTGAGGAACAGAGGAAAGCAGCGACAGCCCTCTTTGAATGGGCCCCATAAGTTGCATTTGAGCATTAACTGCTCGTAAATCATGCAGTAGGTGCCACTTCCCTGATTTTTTCTTAATGACAAATATGGGAGTATTCCATGGAGAAGTAGAATGTTGAATGTGGCCCAAGGCAAGTTGTTCTTTAACTAGGTCATGGGCTGCTGCCAGTTTAGCCGAGGGAAGGGGCCACTGAGGCACCCAAACAGGCTCCTCGGTGAGCCAAGTTATGGGTATTTGAGCCCCAGCGGCCCCTATGAAAAACCCAGACCGAATCTGTCAAGTTTTTGATGACCTTGCACAGGGTGTTTACGCCCCTGCAGATGTTTTCCTAGTCCTAGACCTGGCCTATACCCCATATTTTGCATAATCCATTGAGACATTAGGGAATAGTCATTACTAAGGGTGAACCCCATGTCTTCCATCAGATCACGGCCCCATAAAGAAATAGGTAAATCAAGCACATAAGGTTGAAAGGTACCACTGTGTCCCTCTGGGTCCTTCCAGGATAGATGTCTACAGCTAATTTGAGGAGCTTGGGCATATCCAAGTCCCCTTAAGGATTGATCAGAAGTCTGTACTGGCCATCCCTTAGACCAGTCTTTAAGGGCTATAATACTACGGTCTGCTCCTGTATCCAGCAGTCCCACAATAGATTTACTCTCTATGATTAATTCCAAGGTGGGGCGGTTGCTCATACCCAGTGACAAATAGATACAATTTCCTCCAGTGCTACCAATCTCACTTCCCATCCGTGACCGTGAGTCAGCTGGGAAGTGGTTATGTAAACTAGGCAAAATTAGTAATTGAGCAATCCGATCCCCTGGGGAGATAGACACAATGCCTCTTGGAGCTTCCACCATGACTTTTACTCTCCCCACTGTATCAGGGCTTATGACTCCGGGAAAAACATGAAGACCTTGTAAAATAGAGGAAGCACGTCCAATCAATAAGCCCACAGTGCCAGGTGGTAAAGGCCCTTTGAACTCAGTTTCTACCAACTGGACTCCCATCTTAGGTGTTAATACGAGTCTGGAGGTGGAACAGAGGTCCAATCCCGCTGCACCTGTAGTGGCTCTCCGCGTCTCATGGGATGGCGTAGAGATGGCCATGTCTCGGGTTCGGGTGTGACATTCTCCATTGCCCCATATATTTGTGGGCTCTGGGGTCGAGGGCCCCTCCGGCCGTTTTTTGACCCAGTTAAAATAGGCTGCCCATGGATGTCCCTCACTGATCTACACTCTTTTGCCCAATGCTTCCCCTTTTTACATTTTGGACACAACCCCGGTAAACGAGGGCCATTGGAAAAGCCACCATGGGGAGGTCCATTGAAATTGTCTTTTTGGGACATTCACGCTTGAGATGACCAGGCTGACCACAACGGAAGCATGTTCCGGCACCAGAACCGCCCCTTTTTGTAACCCGAAGGACAGCAGCTGCAAGACCTGCATTAGTTAAAGGTCCTCCAAGCTCTCTACACACCTTCATCCATGCCTCTATGCCTTTATTTTTTTAAGGAGTAATCGCTGTTTTACATTCTTTGGTGCATTGCTCAAAAACCAATTGCTTGATAAGGGGCATGGCTCTATCAGGATCTCCAAAAATTTTTCCAGCGGCATCCACCATCCTTGCTACAAAATCTGAAAAGGGTTCTGTAGGGCCTTGTATAATTTTAGTCAGGTTACCAGACACCTCTCCTCTATTAGGAAGTGATTTCCATGCCCGAATGCAAATATTATTAATCTGGTCATATACTTCAGGAGGAAATCCTGTCTGTTGATTAGCAAATCTCCCTTGTCCCAAAAGCATGTCCCTGTCCCAATGGGGGTGTCCTGCTGCATGATTTTGGGCGGCCTGCTCTGCTGCGCCCTCTAGCACAAATGCTCTCCAGTCCAAATATTTGCCTGGGGAGACGCAAGCCCGAACGAGGCTAGCCCAATCAGAGGGAGTCATGCAATATCTAGACAGGTTCTCTACCTGAGTTAGTGTAAAGGCGGCATCAACCCCATAAGTGTGCACAGACTCCGCCAGGGTCTTTACAATCTTGAAATCCAAAGGCTCATGAAATCTTCCCATATTATCATCCTGAAAAACTGGATAAGCAAGACCCATCTCAACGTTAACAGCCCTCCATGTTTGGGCGTGGAAACTTCGTCCCGAAACACCCCTGCCATACGGAGGCAGATCGGGAGGCCGCCCATTCTTGAGCCCTTGCTTATCTCTGTTCCCTGTACCTAAACTCCCGAGCTGCCGGGACAGTGTTCTTAACTCCTCCTCCTCAGCGTCTTCTGCCTCTGACCCACTTTCGCATGGGGGCGTGCGCAGCACACTGAGATCTGGATACAGTCTCCTCCCGTTCTCCACGCCCCGCACACTCCCCTCTTCCTGAGACACTTCGCTCTCTGTTGTTTCTGATTTTTCTTCATGCAATTGTTCTAAAACCTCCTGCCCTTTAACAAGCACTTCTTGGCATCGGCCATCCGTAAGACAACTACGGACCATCTTCCAGAGGGGTATCACCCCGCCCTCTAACATGCCCTGCTCACGAGCAAAGTCAAGGTCTTTGCCTAATTTATCCCAGCTGGGTGTAGTGAGGCTGCCCGAAAATGCAAACCACGGTGCAGCGACATCTACCCTCTGTAAAAATTTTTCTAAGGTGCGATGTTTCACCTCCAGTCCCTTGGAACGTAAGAGGCCAACAAGGGCCAGAAGAAGTGGACTTGAAGTCACAGCACCCATGACGCAACACAAGAAAACACAGAAATCGAAAGTGAAAGTACACAAGAACAAAACGAAAATACACAGAAGACAAAACGAAAATTCAGAGTGCAATTGCTATAAGATGTAGCGCCCTCTCTTTACAGAGGAGCTTCCCGCTTTTTAACAGCGGGTCCCACGTTACCTGGGACTTACCGGTGCACCTCCCTGACTGCTGAAAGTTCTGGTTCCTGGGTGTTTCTTTGTTTCTTTTTTCCCGGGTTTCGGCACCACTTGTCGCGACCCCCCTTGCCCGCAAGGAAGACGCGACTCAGGAATCTTCTTTCAGCAGTTTAATCAGGCCCTTGATATTCTTCTAATAATTCTTCTACTAAACTTCGGATGCCCCTCCCAGCCTTAATAAAGCACCGCGAACCCCAATGCGAAGCTGCCACGTGTACCCTTCTCATAGGGTGCTAGAAAACGACACGCCAACTTTCTCTGATAAGGAGCTGGGAACACGCCAACTCTCTTTGATATGGAGTTGTCCTTCACAGACCACAGCGGAGCCAGCGCCATCATGTAATGGCGACCACAGTCCGCAGGAACGGCTCACCACATTTGCCCACCTGAGAGGAAGGAGTATTCATGCTGTTTGCATTACAGGTTGTGGAGCTGCAAGAAATAAAGGTTCTCTCTATCTTAAATTTGCTTCTCTCTTGTAATGTATTATTTCTTTTGCTTGAGTTTTTGACTTTATATGCCTGTATGATTTTTTTTCCATTCACTATTAAGTTTTGGTGACTTCCTTTAGTTCCCCTCTCAGTGAGAAGCAGTCTTCTTGCCTTCTAAGTCTGGCACTGGAGAAGTGTCGTGGGTGCATCCTTCCTCCAATTTGCCAACTTCTCTTCTCCTGACAGCAAATTTGCACAATTTCTCAACATGCCAAGGAATGTTTGGGGCCAAAATATATTTTATCTTGATGAATACCTCATGTTAACTTGAAAACAAATTTTATTCTCTCACTGTTGTATGAAGTATTTGTACAAATGCCAAATAGATCTATGTGATTGATAATGGTTTTGGTAAATTCCTAGGGTTGGCATGTCTAAGTACCAGCTTTCTTGGGTTGAAGTAATGCAAGTGTACTATCTTAGAGCTCTATTCCCTAGGAATCCCACATTGACCTGTTAGCAGAAACATGTTACTTCTGAAAACTTTAAGGAAGGATTTTTCCTACCCATTTTTAACTGTTACTGGTTTGGTGGCCATCCTTGATCTTCTTGGTTTTCAACTGCAGCACTTTACTCTCTGCTTGCATCATCACATGGCATTAGTCTCTCATGAATGTGCCCCATCTTCATGAGAACAGATGCCCTATTTGGAGAATGGGTCCACCCTGTTCAAAGAGGATACTTTTAATTGGTAAGATCACAATGACCCTCATTTGAAACCCAGTAAAATTTGGAGGTACTGTTTAAGTTCTAACTTAACCATGTTTAGAACTTAAACATGTATTTGTGTGGAAATTTGACCCATAACAGAAATGACTGATTCAAAAGTATACTTTTTCTTTACTTCCTGATGGATCTGTCAAGTGTTATAAAGGAATTCTGAAACCTTCTAGTGTAACAGTAGAATATTTAATTTCTCATTGTAGTTCCTTCAATGTTTTGTCTATTTTGTTTTTTTTCCTGGTATGCTCCTTCTCTTGCCATTCAGAAACGATCATGTTCCAGCAGTAATTGAGCCTGTGTGTGTTAAACACTCTAGTCCCATATCCACAGTTAGGAAGCCCCTGGAGTGTTTCTTCAGCAAACCAATATACTGACAGTTACTCTATATTTCCCTAGATTGCTATGAAGTCATAATAGAGGTGGTATCTTCTGATTTGGGAAAAGACCAAATACATCGTATTGCTGAGGTAATGTGACCCTTCTTTGTCTAAGATATAAGTGTTTTTTTATTCCTTTTAATTCAAATTCCTGCATGAAAATATTACAGTGTTCACTGTAGGTGACTCATAGGTGGTGGAATTACAACTGCTCATCTATTCCCTGTGAGAATGATTCAAGATGACATTCACATATGAGAACAACAATTGTCAAATGATTGTAGTGAGTATTGTCTTCAGTGGCACTTTTCCTTGATAGAAAAAGAATTTTGTGTAGGTCATCAAATTGTACCTGAGAAATCCCTCATGCAAAGCTCATGTCTTTTCACAGATGCCCTCTGCCTTACTTTGTGATCTTTGCCCCAACTGCTGTTTCCCATCTAGTTAACTAATGTCACCATAGCCAACAGTAGACTTGTGAAAATGATCTCCTGCTCACACTGTCTTCCTTTCTGTAACTACAGGTAGCCTCTGCAGCAAATGAGCAAAGTAAGTATTCTCAACTCCCTAACATGCTGAGGAACACCTCTGTATTCAGATAGGTCAGACATTCCTTCCTGTTTCTATGTAAAAAGTTATCCTGGATTTAGATTTTGTTTGGAAATGAAAATTGGGATATGGTGACAAAGTGATAATCCAGTGAAGGATTGTGGCCATCTACCATGATCCTGAAACAGCTGTCTTTTGGGTGGTGTGCATTTATGTGAATGAGCATGGGGCGGTGTCTCTGAGCATGTCCATGTGTAATAATTGTGTATGTGTTTGTGAGGCTATGGGAGCTTCCTCAGAAATTCTCTTCTAACATGCCCAGAACAAGCATCCATTTTCTAAAAATAAAAACCCACACTAATGCATGATTTGTTTGATATAATTTCTTGCCACTTCATGACACCGAAATGCAAACTTGTGGTTACTAGGCCCTCTCTGTAGATAGAGATGTTGCTGAGCCAAAAGTACAGGTTCTTCACTCTGTAAGTGAAAGAAGTTTTAAGAATTCAGGAAATTATTCTGATGGTGATGCTTTGGGATATGGAACTCTGTACATCACTTAGCGATATAACACATTGCAGGTGATTACAATGTATTAGTAATAACTAATCTCCTACAGAGATGTGAAATATTTTGCATACTTTTAAAGTGGCCTCAGTGGTCATCTCTAGAGACAAACATACCTCTAAAGGTACAAAATAAGAAACACACATATCACACCTGGTTCCAATCTACTGGAAACCCAAACGCTGTGCTTCTCATTCATTCTTGTTCTTATCTTTGCTGTATATTTTCTCTGATGTCCATATCAAGAAATGCCCTGACCTATTCATAAGCAATAAATCAGTATACTAATCATTATTCTGCATCCTCCTAGTTCCCCCAAATGGCATGGTGGAGTTCATTCCTGAAGAAAGCATGAGTCGAGAGACCCCATCAAAAGCCATGGTAAGGTTGCTTATCTTCCTCTGAAATCCAAGTGTTGCTCTTTAGTTTCTCTTTCTCTTGTAATATGATATGGTTTCCTTGAGATGACATACACAATTTCCTGAGTGTGCAGATTCTCACCGGGGTGTCTTTTGCCAAATGAGACCCCACTGAAAGCAACATTAACAAGAAACAGTATCAACTGCACACTGTATGATAACAAGCTTTGTGCCTGGCTGTGGTTTTCCCCTCATGGCCATCGAATTCCTTAATTATCACCTAATATAGACCTGTGACACAAATCCCCTAGAAAATATTGTGTCATTTGGTGAGAGTACATTTGCTATGTGTTCCCTTGATTTGCCCACATTCTCATTGGATTTTCTAATGTCACCAAGTAAACAAAAGACTTGAGCACAAAGTACTGAGCATGGCTTGATCTTCATAGTGACTCCTTTTCGTATTTACAGGAGGATTCAAGAGGATCCATAGTTGGTATGTATCCTGACCTCACTCTCTTCCTGTTGCAAAATGTAAATGATGCCAAGAGTCGGAGAGTCTTCCTTCATTTTGAGTGCAGAGTCTCAGTGATTCCACTACCTCCTTGAGAATGAGAAGTGAGGGGGTTGTGGTCCAAGTTAATTTAAAAAAAAATCTATGGCATTCTGCATATTTTTTGAAGCACCTGAGTGAGTTGAGCAAAGTGGTTAGGTCAATGAGAGTTTTATACATGTGTCTCTGTGCATCCATGCAACATGATTCTGAGTGTGCCTTTGTGTTCGTTTTTGCACATTTGTTGTTTCTCTAGATATATACATGCCAAGATGCCAATGTCCACATGTTTAAATAAAAAAAGCCATCTCCATTAGACCATGATTTTGTATATGTGTAAATAGATCAAAGTGTAAACTTTCCATGTGTGCAGTTCATTCCACACCAATACCTCAATTAATATGCAAAACATATCCCATCAAAACCCAGAAAATTTTCACGACACTCTATAAGGAAAAAGCTCGGGTTCATTCCTGTCACTGCACCAGTAGCTACTTTGTTTAATAGCAAACCTCACCTTTCAGTAGGCCCTGTATTTAGTCAGTGCATGTGATTGTTCACAACATTTCACTCATGAAAAATTTTCAAGTTCATATACATTTTCTGTTAGAGGTACATTCTAGGCACAAGTTTCTGGACATGGCCAATCCTTAACAGTGACCCTCAGGTCCACCAATACACTATGCTCACTTATGGTGGGTATCTGAGACAGAGGAGATACACAGGCCAGAGGTTACTGTAGCTAAGGAAGGGCTTACTTTGCATGTTCCAACTGACACTGAAAGCTACCTTATTGGGTCTTTTTGTAGACATTTATTTGTAGAAACATGTTTTAACTGGATGGATTTTCATAGGGCCTGATCAGCACAACTGCAGCTCATCTAGTAACAGAGCAAAAGGTGGGCTCTAGTGAAGGTCCAGCTCAGCACAGCAGTGGTGTCAGATCCCTAGTTTAGATCTGTGCTGCTCCCTGTGTGGCCTGCAGGATATCACATTGACAGTATATATGATAGGTCTTCATACTGTCAGTCTCAAATGCTGTATAGGTCCTTCTATTCATACATATATAGATACTGACACTGACTGGTCACTGTGAGGGTAGAACCACTGTGGTCATCATTCTTTCTCATCCCTGAACTCCTCTCTGGGTAGAGTGTCTTCATCTTAGTCCATGTCATCATTTGATAAATGCAACTCTATGCTAAGATCTCACTTGTCAAGCATGTGGGGCTCTACAATGAACCAGGTATCCACCTGGGATCTGACCAGGACCAGCCAGAATCAGTAGGTAAGTTATGAAGATAGCATTGTGTCCAAGCTTTTCACACACATATCTCATGAGCTCTAGGTGGGACATGCTTGATCTTGTGCAGAGCCATCTGGATCTTAATGTTGACTTTGTTTATGTAGATTCCTCAGGCCCTCAGAGAGTTCCTGGCACTTTTCACTTTTGCATGACTCCACAGTCTACTTATAAATGATAAGTATGAGGAGTGAGAACATGCTAGCAAACTCCTTCCAAGGAAACTCAGGGGAAGGAAATTATTGCCTGCTTCATCTTTGAACTCCAGGTCTTGGCCATCCAAAATAACAGTATTTTACATTTTATTTTAATTTTAAAACAAAACTTTCAAAGTGGCCAGTAGACCCATGTGGATAAAGCAGAGAGCATTTCCTTTTGTCTTGTGAGCAGCTGGTCTGATGCTGGCACAGTATATATTCTGCGTGTTTATATTCCTGAAACTGTTGGTATTACAGTTTGCATGTCAGCTTGGTCTGTTTCAAGGAGACAGTGATAATGTTCCAATGGAAGAAAGTAGTTAAAATTTGACTCCTTACAGCTCCACTCTCTCATTAGAAGGTTTGCAATTGTTTGCAGCATCCTGTTTGAGGCCTCTGACTCCCCAGAACTCAGAGAGGGTCTGAGAACTCAGAACAGAGATGAGGATGATCCTGACTATTAATATTAGTATCACTATGTTTTTCTTTCTAATAAGGAAACCCAGAAACTGAATAAATTATACAGGTGGGTGTGTTTAGCTTACAGTTCTGGAGATACAAAAGCATGGCACTGGCAAACACTTGGCTTTAGTGAATACCCTTTAACCTGCATTGCATGATTGGTGGTGTCAGCAGGGATGCAGGTGCAGGAGGGAGACATCACATGGGGAGACAAGAAGCCAGCAAGAATCAGATAATTCATTTGCTCTTCTTATATAACAGGATCTAACAAGGGTTTGAGAAATCTATATTCTTACTTCTGACTCTCATACCGTCAAATGTCCTCAAAACTTCCAAGCAGACCCTTCCTCACACAGATTTCACAAATCTCATTGTGGCCATACTGAGAACCAAGCCTCAATCACACAATCCAGTGTGGGATAAAAAACATTCAACCCTAGCAACCATTATAAGCTTAATTGTGTAGAAGAAAGCATGAGTCAATCTTAAGTAACTCTGTTGATGGTGTCTGTGTCTCTAAAGGTTGGATATGAAACAAACATCATGATTCAAGCAGTGATGAGGAAAGAATCTAGTGGGACATACTTTCTTAGAAGCACTTTGAAAACCTGTAATTGAAGCTCTCACTAGTGATAAGCAGTGAGTATGAAGTCACAATTCCACTCTGAATGTTCTCTTTTTAGAGCAGCACTTTCTCTTCTGTGTTTTGTCTATTTTTGGTTGAAAATAAACTCCCAAATGTGGGGGACTTAAAAGAAAATTGTTTCAGTTCTCCTTGAACAGGCCACTGTGTTCTCCTGTAAAAGAATGGAGAGAAGTTCCTCCTTGGACATGTTTCTAACCTCCAGTCTTCATCTAATTCCCAAGCCCTAGGACTAGGAGGAAAATCTGAATTTTCTTGTATTTAAGAGGCCTAAGTCCAGAAAATCAGGGAGACTCTGGCTGCCTCTTGGAGGAACAGGATGACACAGAATCCCTACCAAGTACAGTGGCAGAATGTGAATTAGAGAAGAGCTCTTGGGATGCTAGATCTATTTCTCATTGCAGAGGTGAGGTGATGGAGGCCAGGAGACAGGAGTGCAGACAAGAGGAAGAATGGAGAGCTTTGACTTGGGTTCTAGAACACCAGGAAAAGGAGCAACTCAAGTTCTCACCTTGACTTTAACTCTGCCTTTCCTTTTTCTAAGGCCACATCATCACCATCAAGGCCATGGTCCACAGAGAAAATATAGAAAGTGATTCAGAGGATGAGGAGGAGGAAAAAAGGACCAGAAATCTGCAAGTGATTGATTTTCTATTGGTTTCTATTCTTTCTTATGTAAAGGCTGTAGATTTTCCATGTTTCATCTTTCCCACATTTTATGACTTTTCTAAAGGTGCTTTCCTCATCCAAATCTTTGAGGTCCTTGGACCTTCAATGTCTGTTAAATCTCTCTGCACTAACATTCTTAGTCTTTCCCTGTTTTTTTTTTTCACCACAGGCAACACCACTGAATCATGCTGAGCAATTCTGCATACCCATACAATGAGTTTGAGTTGTAGGGAGCATCAGAAATAGTGAGTTGTTGCCTGATACATGAGGCACAAACAATATGGTTCTGTTTTACTGACCACTGAATAGCTGGGTTCTCCTGCCTTTGCTGGCTCTGAGCATGCATGAATTTACCCTTCCTTTCCTAGTTTAAGATTACACAATTCGAATGTATGTCCCTTAACATGAATTGTTTCCAGGGGTCTCTTCTGATTTAATATGTGGGCTCAATGCAGCAAAAGTGACAAAGCAGTTTAGGAAAAGGAAATGTGAGTCTGGAAAGAAAGGGTAGGAGAGAAGAGGTCAAATCAGTCCACATATTCTCCATTGCTTTCTTAAGTTTCTTTGTTGCACTTTATGCAATCCATCAGAAGCAATTAGTGCACTGAAGGTTCTATAGTTGCATGTGACCATGGCCATGCAAGGAAGGTACAATTTGGTTAAAATCAGTGCACGAAGCTCTCTGAGGAATGGCGCTACAGAGGGTAGGGCTGGAGGAGCCAGGGTCCTTGCTCCACCCTGTGTCATCACAGGTGCTGCTCCTCAGGGTCCCAGATGTGTGCTACTCAGCCTTTACACCCAAATGTCCTAGAGAACCCTTCCCATTGCCTCATGTTCACTCTCTAGGGAAGCAGACTCAGAAGGTTCTGAAGGTGAATGTCCATGGGAATTTGCTCCTGAGGATATTCATAGACACTCTTCCCACAGACAACACTCTCAGCTGAGGGCAGCATACCAGCCTCAGTGCTCCCTGCCCAGACCCTAGGAGAGATCAGGGCCCAAGTTCATCTTGCATATCCTGAGGACAATTGTGGTCCTGGCCACTCTCTGTGGCCAGCAACTCATCCCAAGTGACCTTTTTACCTTGTTCTGTTTTATAGACCCCATAAGAAACCTGGGAGAGCAGAAATCTTGGCCCTGGGATACAGGAAAGATGATATCTACAGTGCACAGAAGCTGAAATTAACCTGTAAGATTCGAAGCAGGAGCTTGTATTTCGGTTCGAAAGACATAACTATCTATATTGTATAGAATTTGCAGATTTATATGTTATTTGTTTAATAATTTTAATAGTAGTACTTCATGTTAAATTTTTATATTAAATTATATTTACTTAGTAACAGTTGCTTTTAAAATTCATTCTGTAAAAGAAAACACACTAGGGAAGAGAGGTGGGAGGGAAAGGGAGGGAGAAGGGGGATTTCATGGAAGATGGAAGGGGAGACCCTCATCATTATACAGAATACATGTATGATGATGTGAGGAGAAAAAAAGAAGTATGTCACATTAGATTGGGTAGAGAGAAGTGATGGAAGGGGAGGTGAGGGGGAGGGGAAAAAGGAAGGTCAGCAGAATAAAATAGACATTAGTATTACTGTATGTATATACATGACTGCATGACCAATGTGATTCTGAAACCTGTACACTCAGAAAAATGAGAAATTATACCCCATCTTATTCAAAAATATGATATGTCAAGATCATTGTACTGTCATGTTTAACTAATTAAAACAAATTTTAAAAACACACACACTAAAAGAGGAATATGTTTCTGAGGCAGATCTTGATGAATTACAAAGCTTTTACCTGGTGACTTCCATCACCATCACTCCTCTCCTCCCATACCCCTCAGTTTGCTTCTCTGGTTATTTTTTTAGATTGGTATTATAACGTTCACTAAATTATTGATGTGGGTGAATAGATACAATAAAGAATCAAATAATTAAATTACAAGCTAAGCTAAGTCCCAACTAAATTTCATAAGTGTTTAATTAATTTATCCATTCATTATCTAACTGAATCTCAAGTCAAAACACCCAATATAAGAAAGGGCTGGGAAACAATTAAAAATATTCATTCATGAAAAATTGTGGTTTTACATTTTATATCCTTTTTTCAATCAAGAACAATATTTTGTGTAATATCACATACATATAAAACAAGTTGGAAAACTACATTACAAACTTGTAATGATGGCTTTAAATACATTAACTGACATGTTTCTCATTGGAAATAGGTTGGTTGCTGTATATATAGTGTATGAAAACTACTAATATAATAAAGTGTAGACAAAATATAAATGTCTGCTCTATGGTAACATATGAGCGTCACTCTAATCTAACCATGCTAAAAGTTACATAATACTGTAAAAATGTCTTAAAACTATATACTTTAATAAGAAATAAATTCAATAAAGAATGATAATACAGGGATTTGGGTTGTGGCTAAGTAGTAGAGTACTTACCTCACACATGTGAGGCCATGGGTTCGATTCTAAGCACCACATAGAATAAACAAAATATATAAAGGCATTGAGTCCATCTACAACTAAAAACATTTTTTAAAAAAGAATGATGGGGTGGGGTTGTAGCTCAATGGTAGAGCACTCCTAGCATTCGATTCTCAGCACCACATATAAATAAATAAAGGTCCATTGATAACTAAAAAAGTATATATAAGAAAAAAGAATGATAATACTGAGAACCAAGGCATTCAGATTTCAAAATTCATGCTTCTTTTCAGGTGATCCAATATTTTGTCAACTAAGTTTTCAAAATTTGTTCAAAGCCAACATTACTCATATATGTTACACATCTATTATTTCATAAATTTACTTTCCTCATAAAAGATCTTTGATAAACATCCAAAATATTCAGGTTAAATATATATGAAATGAAACTGAAAGAAATACTGGTATCGTTTTTCACTGTCACTTCAAGTGTTTAAGTATTACAAGTTATTCAACCAACACAACAAAGTTAAAATTATAATGGCACAGCCTGTATTGTAAATAAATCAAAACAACAGAATGTGTAACACAAAGACAGAGCAGAGGCACATTAAATGAAAACTAGCTGAATACAAACAATTGACTACTGCAGAGCATAATATTAAAACAGTTCAAGTGAGACAAAGTGATGGAGAGGTCACCATGAAGGTGCCAACTGATGATTCTGCTGGCCACTGTTGTCCAGAATGGAAATTAAAACATCATATTTGTAAAAACTTTGATAGGTATACAATTATCTCCAGTATTAAAAAATAAAGATTTCCAATGCATCTGCCTTCTCTGAATAGAATGAAGCTCTGAGTTTATCTGTCAACTGGTGTTTAGATCACACAAAATTTTTACCTCTGAATTTTTTGGGTTGACATTGATGACTGTAACAACCAAAATTAGTCCATGATGACATGTTTTTAAAAACTTTTTTAAAACTTACTACTCAAATATTACAACAGTTATCAATATTTTTACAGTATCAAATGTATACAGGTTCAATAATTTTAAATCAAATATCCATCTTTTAAAAAATACTGTTGCAGCATTGTTCTTTGCATTACTTTTAAAACTTTTTAAGTTTTTCTCTCATGGCACAATCTTCTAATACTTCATATATGAGAGGCAATTGTTTAAAAAATTGCAACTTCTGCTCTTGGAAGGGCTCTGTAGTGACTGAATGGCATATGAATTTTTTATTGATGTTATATATTTACATATATGACAGTGGGATGTATTCCAATTCTTATTATGCATATAGAGCACAATTTTTCATACCTTTGTATATTAAGTATGTTCACACCAATTCATGCCTTAACACAATTACTTTCTAATTTTTTTGCATTACAATTCTTATCCCACATATATACCACAATTTTTTCATATCTCAGGTTGCATATCAAGTATGTTGACCCCCAATTCAAATCTTTATACATGTACTTTGAATAATGATGCCCATCACATTCCACCATCCTTTCAAATCTCCTGCTCCTCCCTTTACCTCCCATTCCTCTTTCCTATCTAGAATTCATCTAATCCTCTCATGCTCCCCCTCCCTAGCTACTATGAGTCAGCCTCCTTATATCAGAGAAAACATTTGGCATTTATTTATTTATTTGTGGATTGGCTAATTTCACTTAGCATTATCTTCTCCAACGGCATTCATTTACCTGAAATGCCATGATTTTATTCTCTCTCATTGCTGAATAAAATTCTATTGTGTACATGTGCCACATTTTTTAATCCATTCATCCACTGAAAGGCATCTAGGTTGGCTCCACTGTTTAGCTATTGTGAATTGTGCTGCTATATACATTGATGTGGCTGTGTCCCTGTTGTATGCTGTTTTTAATTCCTTTGGGTATAGTCCAAGGAGAAGGGATACCTGAGTCAAATGGTGGTTTCATTCCCAGATTTCCAAAGAATCTCCATACTGCTTTCCATATTGGCTGCACAAATTCGAGGTCCACCAGGAATGTATGAGTGTAGATTTTTCTCTACATCCTCACCAACATTGATGTTGTTTGTCTTCATAATAGCTACCATTCTGATTGGAGTGAAATAATAATTTAGAGAGAGAGAGAGAGAGAATTTTAATATTTATTTTTTTTAGTTTTTGGTGGACGTAACATCTTTGTATGTGGTGCTGAGGATAGAACCCAGGCCACATGCATGCCAGATGAGCGAGCTACCACTTGAGCCACATCCCCAGCCCAAACTTAGAGTAGTTTTGATTTGCATTTCTCTAATTGCTATAGATGATAAGCATTTTTCAAATACATTTGTTGATTGATTTTATATCCTCTTCTGAGAAGTGTTTTTTCAAGTCCTTGGCCCATGTGTTGATTGGGTTATTTGAGTTTTTTTTGTTTGTTTGTTTTGTCTTGTTTTGTTTTGTTTTGGAGCTTAGCTTTTTGAGTTCTTTATATATCCTAGAAATTAGTGCTCCACCTGATGTGTGAGGAGTAAAAATTTACTCCCAGGACGTAGGTTCTCTGCTCACCTCACAAATTGTTTTGCTGACAAGAAACTTTTTAGTTTGATTCTAACCTATATATTGATTCTTGCTTTTAATTTTTATGCTATAGAAGTCTTATTATGGAAGTTGGGGCCTAATCCCACATGATGACGATTAGGGCCCACTTTTTTTTTCTATTAGGCACAGAGTTTCAGGTTTCATTCCTAGGTTCTTGATCCATTTGAATTTAGTCTTGTGCAGGTAAAAAATAAGGGTTTAATTTCATATTGTTGCATATGGGTTTCCAGATTTCCTGGTACCATTTTTTGAAGATGCTCTTTTTTCTCCAGTGCATGTTTTTGGCACCTTTTTAAATATAAGATAATTGTAATTTTGGGGGTTAGTCCCTGTGTCCTCTGTTCTCTATCACTGATCTACAAGACTGATTTGGTGTGAATAGCATGCTGTTTTTGATACTATTGCTCTTTAGTATACTGTAAGGTCTGGTATAGTGATGCCACGTGCTTCACTTATCCTGCTAAGGATTGCTTTACCTATTCTGAGTCTCTTATTTTTCCCTATGAATTTCATGATTTCTTTTTCTATTTCTATGAGGAATGGGTCATTGGAATTTTGATGAGAAATGCATTAAACTTGTTTAGTGCTTTTGGTAGTATAGTCATTTTGATAATATTAATTCTGCCTAACCAAGAACAAGGTAGATCTTTCCATTTTCTAAGGTCTTTGATTTCTCTCTTTAGGCTTCTGTAGTTTTTATTATACAGATCATTTACCTCTTTTGTTAAGTTGATTCCCAATTATCTTATTTTTTTAGGTTATTGTGAATGGGGTAGTTTTCCTCATTTCCTTCTCAGAGGATTCTCACTGATATACAGAAATGCCTTTGATTCATGGGTTTTGATTTTATATACTGCTACTTTGATGAATTCAATTACTAGTTCTAGAAATTTTCTGGTGGAGTTTTTGAGGTCTTCTAGGTATAGAATCATATTGTCAGCAAATAGTGCTAATTTAAGTTCTTCTTTTCCTATGTGTATCTCTTTAATTTCTTTTATCTGTCTAATTGCTCTGGCCAATGTTTCAAGAACTATGTTAAATAGAAGTGGTGAGAGAGGGCATTCCTGTCTTGTTCCATATTTTAGAGGAAATGCATTCAATTTTTGTCTGTTTAGAATGATGTTGGCCTGAGGATTAGCATAGATAGCCTTTAAAACGCTGAGATATGTTCCTGCTATCCCTAGTTTTTCTAGTGTTTTGAACTTAACTGGATATTGTATTTTGTCAAATGCTTCTTCTGTGTTATTGTGGTGACCATATGATTTTTACCTTTAAGCCTATTGATGTGGTGAGTTATATTTTTTGATTTCCATATGTTGAATCAAACTTGCATCCCTGGGATGAATCCCATTTGATCATGGTGCACAAACTTTTTGATATGTTTTTGTATTAGATTTGCCAGAATTCTATTGAGAAATTTGCATCTATGTTCATTAGACATATTGGTCTGTAGTTTTCTTTTTTTGATTTGTCTTTGCCTTGTTTGGAGATCAGGGTGATATTGGCGTCATAGAATGAGTTTGGAATGACTGCCTATTCTACTATATCCTGAAATAAATTGAAGAGTGTTGGCATTAGTTCTTCTTTAAAGGACTTGTAGAACTCGCTTGTGTAAACATCCGGTCCTGGGCTTTTCGTGGTTGGTAAGCCTCTGATGGCGTCTTCTATTTCCTCACTTGATATTGGTCTGTTTAAATTGTTTATATCTTCCTGACTCAATCTGGGCAGATCATATGACTTAAGAAATCTGTCAATTCCTTCAATGCCTTCGATTTTATTGGAGTTTAAGATTTTAAAATAATTTCTAATTATCCTCTGTATTTCTGTAGTGTCAGTTGTGATATTACCTTTTTCATCACGTATGCTGGTAATTTGAGCTCTCTCTTCTCTTCATTAGCGTGGCTAAGGGCCTATCAATTTTATTTATTTTTTCAAAGAACTAACTTTTTGTTTTGTCAATTTTTTCAATTGTTCCTTTTGTTTTGATTTCATTGATTCCAGCTCTAATTTTAATGATTTCTTGTCTTCTTCTGCTTTTGCTACTGATTTGTTCTTCTTTTCCTAGGGCTTTGAGATGTAGTGTGAGCTCATTTATTTTTTGACTTTTTTTTTAAAAAATGAACTTCATGCAATGAATTTTTCTTTTACTATTGCTTTCATAGTGTCCCAGAGATTTTGATATGTTGTGTCTATGTTCTCATTTACTTCTAAGAATTTTTTAATCTCCTCCTTGATGTCTTCTGGAACCCATTGTTCATTAAGTAGCATATTGTTTAGGCTCCAAGTGATGGAGAAAATTTTGTTTTTTATTTTGTTGTTGATTTCCAATTTCATTCCATTATGATCCAATAAAATGCACGGTAGTATATCTAACATTTTGTATTTGCTAAGAGTTGCATTGTGGCACATTATATGGTCCATTTTAGAGAAGGATCCATGTGCTGCTGAGAAGAAAGTGTATGCACTTGGTGCAGGTTGAAATATTCTATATATGTCAGTTAAGTCTAAGTTATTGATTGTGTTATTGAGTTCTATAGTTTCTTTATTCAACTTATGTTTGGAAGATCTGTCCAGTGATGAGAGAGGTCTGTTAAAGTCAACCAAGATTATTGTGCTGTAGTCAATTTGACTCTTGAACTTGAAAAGAGTTTGTTTGATGATCATAGCTGCATCAATGTTTGGGGCATATATATTTATGATTGTTATGGTTTATTGGTGTATGGTTCCTTGAGCAGTATGTAATGTCCATCTTTATCCCTTTTGATTAAATTTGACTTGAAGTCTACATTATTTGATATGAGTATGGAAACCCCTGCTTGCTTACACAGTCCATGTGAGTGGTATGATTTTTCCAAACCTTTTACCTTCAGTTTGTGTATGTCTTTTCATATCAGATGAGTTACCCAGAGGCAGAATATTGTTGGGTCTTTTATTTTGTCCAATCTACAAGCCCATGTCTTTTTTTTTTAATTGGTGAGTATAAGCCATTAACATTTAGGGTTACTATTGAGACATGGTTTGTATTTCCAGCCATATTTGTTTATTTTTGTTATTTAAGTTGACTTGGTTTTCCTCTTTGATTAGTTTTTTCCTTTACTGCATACCTCCCTCTGTTGATTTTCATTTCTGTTTTTCATTTCCTGTTCATGAAATATTTTTCCAAGGATGTTTGGTAGCACCAATTGTCTAGTTATAAATACTTTTAACTTTTGATTATCATGGAAGGTTTTTATTTCATTTTCAAATCTAAAGCTTAATTTTGCTGGATACAAGATTCTTGATTGGCACCAATTATCTTACAGAGCTTGATATATGTTGTTCCAGGATCTTCTGGCTTTCAGAGTCTGGGTTGAAAAATCTGCATTATCCCAATTGTTTTTCCCATATATGTAATCTTATTCCTTTTTCTCGTGGCTTTTAAAATTTTCTCCTTATTCTGTATGTTGGGCATATTCATTATACTGTGCCTTGATGTGGATCTGTTGTGATTTTGTACATTTGGCATCCAGTAGGCTTCTTGAATTTGGATTTCCAATTTATTCTTCATGTTTGGAAAGATTTTGGTATTATTTCATTGAATAGATTGTATATTCCTGTGATCTTGTCCTCTATGCCTTCTTCTATCCCAATAACTCTTAAATTTTAGCTCTTAAATATTTAACTCTGAAATTTAAAAATTGTTTTTTGGACTTTTCTTCTTTGCATTACTTTTAAAACATCTGCTTAAGTTTTCCTCTCATGGCATAATCTTTGTAGAATTCAGATATGAGAGGAAATGTATTTTTAAAAATGCCTTCTGTCCTTGGAGGGCACTATAGTGACTGAACAGTATATGAAATTGTAATACTTTTTAAATCACTTCATCAATGACTTGCCTGACCGAGTTCATGAATGTTGCATCAGCACACAGTTCATTCAGAGAGAGTATGACTTTTCTATGAGAAGAAAAGTTTCCTAGAAGTCTTCCACTGTAACTCCCTGTGTCACTGTGTAGTCAAGGGCCATATGTCTCCCATGGAAACCTTCTTACCAGTCTCTTGGGGTAGATATTGAAAGATGATCAGTGCTTTGAATGATTTGGTCCCTAATACTTTACTATTATTCAGTACAGGTTCTAGAACCCCTTTCATCCACACAGGGATGAAGTTGGTGGACAAAAAGCTGAGCTGGAAGGCAATGTTTTATTCGTATTTTGTTTGCCTAGATGGTAAGACAAATGAACAAACAAGTCCCTCATCTTGCTGCACTGGCCACAGGCAAGCAAAGGCAATGATCACTTAAGTGATAAGCAGGCAGGATGGTCAAGTCATTATTGGGCAAAGAGTTCAGAGATAGAAGTTCATATGTTAGTTGCCTATGAACTCCACCTTCGGTCACAACCCTTTGGAAAGGATAGAGACATATATTGTGCCTTCAAACTGTAGTAGACACTGCACCTCACACAACATTCAGTTCAATAGGGCACTCAAGGACTGAAGTGGCTGGTGCCAACGTGTAAGGTATTTGTAGGGTGTGTAGATCAACCCAGCCTCTGGCCCTGGAGGGACAATCACAGCAGTAGTGTGAGGAGTTCCTTTTGGCATGACAGAGGTCTGTATTTGTCTGATCAAAGGCATTATGGTAGGTTCAGCTGGAGATGAGTACTCAGGTTCACTGCTGAGAGAATATGTGCAACTCCAGGTATGATCCTAGGAGAAGCTGGGCTGTTGCCACCAGAGAAAAGGCAACTTTGGTGATTCAACATTGGCATCGCTGTAGGTGACATTCAGAATCAGAATCTCATACCTGCTGTCTTTAGTTTTACTTTGCTGTATTCTGAGCATCTTCTACATTGATTAGTACATCTGAATCTTCATGTATATGCCCCCAATTCAGTTTGTTCTATTCCCTCCTCCTTCGATTTATCTTTTACTGACCCTTTGCCTCAGACCATTGTTTTACGTCCATTTTCTGTCTCAAGCTCTTTAGCTGTAAATCCTCTGGGGCAAAGTTTCTACCAAGACAATTAAAATCTAGATATTTAAATTTTTTGAATTTTTGTACACAAATTGAGCACATCTTTTCATTTCTCTGGTTGTACATGATGCAGAGTCACTCCATTTGTTAAATCATACCATACAAAGGGTAGTAATGCCTTTCTCATTCCACCATCTTCCCCCCCCAACTCCCTCCCCTCAACCTGCTCTCCTCTGCTCAATCCAAAATTTCTCCTTCTTTCCTTGAGTCTCCCCCAGAATATTATGGACCTGATCCACTTATCAGAGAATATATTTGGAACTTATTTTGTTCCATGATAGTCTCCAACTCTGTTCATTTACCAGCCAATGCTATAATTTCATTCTTCTTTAAGGCTCAGTAATATTCCACTCTGCTTATGTACTAGTTTGTTTATACATTCAACTGTTGAAGGGCATCTAGTTTGTTTCCATGAATTACCCACTGTGAATTCATCTGCTATGATCACTGATGTTACTGCATTACTATGGTGTGCTGATTTTTAAGTCTTTTGCATATACACCTAGGAGTGGGAAAGCTTTGTCAAATGGTGGTTCCCACAAATGTTTCTAAAGAATCTCCAATATGCTTTCCAAAGTGGTCACACCATTTTTTTAGTGGCAAAAATTTGAATATTTTTTTACAGACATATTCAGTTTCTATCATAACTGAACAATAGTTCCCACATAATCAGGCAATTTTGCACTCTTTTTCTTTTTTGTACTGCCATTTAATGTGTGTACATATCTTTAGGTACTCTGCTAATTTCTTCCTCTGTCAACTGCTAGAAGTGGCTGAAGATCTTGCAGAATTTGGACAGGCTTCTCAAGAGCTTCTTGTCCTTCACCAACTGCATCAGGTTATCTGGGATTACCATTTCCCCTGACCATATTCCAGACTCCACAGATCACTTCACCCAATGCCATGACACCAGCACCAGACAGGAGGAATGGGCAGGGGTATCCCCTGGGCACTGTCTGCTGAGGACTCAGTGTGCCTCTCTGCACTGGCCCCTGCTCTGGGTCCAGAGCTGAGCCCCATGGAGGCTTGTCTATGCACTTAAAGTGAAAGTTGAGGAATGTATATATATCACACTATAAGGAGATATAGTGACATGTGCCACAGTGGTTCTGGTGGCCCAGCTGTATGGACAATCTTATGCCCTAGATGTATGCTAATAGAAGAATTGGTGATAGGAGACAAAATCTGCTGTTTAGGGAAAGCCCTACAGAACAATCCTAATGTAGACCATGGGATTTTTGGAACAGTCATGTCACCTGATGTAGAGAATTACACACCTTTTGAATTACAGCTCATGGTGCAAAGCCTGGTAGGTACAAAACAACACCAGTCATCACTTGAACATGAGGCCATAACTGTGTGATTTGCCAGTCAGAAGGTCAAGGAGGTTCAGCATAGTGGATAATTTGCATCTGGGAAGGAGCAAGAGCAGGGCTTGCTCTCAGAACTCTGCATGGGCACATGGTAAAGGCCCCATATCTCCAAGTTTCCAGTACCAGACACTCTCCCAGGAGTCCCATGTATGTCCCATGTGTGGAGATGAGGCTTTGGGTACAAGGTGAGTGTGACACTACTGCTACCTGATGGCTCCAGTTCAACAATGTCTAATATTAATACAGTGAAACCTGATTATGCAACGTCTCCTAACCACATTAAAATTAAAAAGGCATGCATAATTATTTTAATAATGCTATATAACCCACTATATCAAAGAAGTATCATTTCCACAAAGATTGAATGAACATTATTTATGATATAATTTACATAATTTTTCTCATGTCATTTTTTTGAAATATGTTACATGTTAATTTGGTCAGTGAAATTTTCTCAGAAACGTCTGATTTGTGTTCTATTTTCTCATTTACATTTGTTAAGGTAGATTTACTTAACCAAATAACCAAAGCATGATTGGTAATTTTCTAACCACTGAGTTGTGAACAGAAATAACATTTACCCTTTGTTATTTACAAGCACATAATATAAATATGATTCATGATTTTTAGAATAAATTCAACTTTGAAGGAAAATGATGTTTCTTTCAAAACTACAGTTTGACCAACTATCTTATGAAAGTCCATAACTTAAGTAATATAATAACACAACATTTCTAAATCTACATAGTATAATTGCTTAAGTTTTTATTTCTTTTTTTTAGATATACATGACAGTAGAGTGGTTTGGGATATATATATATATATATATATATATATATATATATATATATATATATATAAATGGAATATTATTGACCATTCTTGTCCTTATACATGATGCAGAGTTACACTAGTTGTGTATTCATATATAAAAATAGAAGTTGTATAAATAATCTAATTTGGGGGTATAAAAAGCAGTCTTTTCACTGTTCACTGTTACAAACTCCTGCCATTGTTATGTTTGTGTTCATAAAATACAATATTGATTTTAAGTGACTTTTTTGATCATCAAGCTTTTAGAGTAAAAAAAAAATTAACTCTGTGTTTGCAATGTCAAAAAAAAGCATGAAGGTATTTTGGTGCCAGGTCATATTCAACAAAGAGTGACCTGAGAAAGAAATGATCCTGTTGATGAGGTGGATCTTAATTCAATTGGTGTATCTCAGATGGCTTCCATCCCTAGAAACAAATATGTTTTTTCATTCAAGTCATGAACACAATGTCCATGCTTTCATGAATAGAGATTAAAGATTATTCATGTGGTCATGAAAACAGATTTCCACTCACAGAGGTGACCTGCCTACAGCCAGGTTGATATTAGTTCTCAGTGAAACATGCATTTACCCTTGAGGGAGCTTGTTTTCCTTGCCTGCAGTGCTTCTGCCAAAACTGTTATCCATGGACTTAGTGAACACCTTAACCACCATCGTGGTATTCAACATGGGGCTTCTGAGCACAATACTTATGTCAAGCCAATAAAGGGGAGCAATCAAGCCATATTCCTGCCATTACTAGTCTTACATTTCCCCAACATCCTAAAACACCAGGTCTGACAAAAAGGTTGACTGGCTTTTGAAGAGTCAAAGATCAATTTTGGTGACTGTTTTCACCCATATCCAATACATGATGATGTTTGTGGCATAGGGAGGATTCCTGGAGCTGGAATGAGGACCTGGGACTGGGAGTGACTCCACACACTAGTGACCCACTAGCACAAAGTTTGCTTCCCATTTCAGTAATTCAACCCTATATTGGTCTAGTGCAGAGGACTTAGCTCCACATATGACAGAAAAATGACTTCTCTAACCTGGGTCCAAGCCTCCCTTTTGCTACTCATGACAAGGAATTATTAGACCAAGTTGGGACTATTGGGACATGATTGGTTTGATAATCAGGGGAATTAGGTTGCCACTGCTGACTCAAAATAAGGAGGCAATGCATGGAAAGAAGTATGTTCTCTATTCCTTCTTTAGACTGCATTTTAGGTCAGAAAACCAACACAACCCACTTCAGCAGGGCTATTGGTGCACCTATGTTGTCTGCAGTGATGATTTGGGCCATTCCACCTGGCACTACTAGCTAGAGATCAACACTAGCCAAAGCACTTTTTGGTGGTCAAGGGACTTAGAAATGGGGAGTGAAGAAAGTATCAATGATCAACACAGGAATTAGAATTCTATGAGAAAATATTTATTTTAATGTGAATGTGTTTGAATATGATTTCCTTCCTCTGTCTGATCCTAGTGTCATCTAACATAGGTGTGTTAAAAATAGGTAACATTAGATGAGCATAATGACACATAACCTGTAATTCCAGCTGCTCAGGAGACTGAGGCAAGAGAATCATGAGATCAAAGCCAGCATGAACAAAAGCAAGGCACTAAGCTATTCAATGAGACCCCATTTTAAAATAAAATACAAGGTAGTGCTGGGGACACAGCTCAATGCTCTAGTGATCCTGAGTTCAATCTCTGGTACCAAAAAGAAAAAAAAATAGTTAACTTTATATTTCAATATTTAACTTACAGGATATCAAAATGGAGGGAAATGAACATACTTGAGGTCAAAAGGTATATTTTATCATCTTATTGGGAAAAGATGAGCATTTTTTGTTTGGGCGGTTTGTTGGATAATTTTATCTTAGTGGATGTAGCCTGGATATCAGAAGATATAGGAATGAGTTTCTGGTTATCCCAGGTGGGATATGGTGCCTTTTTTTAGTTACAAATTTCATAGCTTCAGTTCATTTCTCAAAATTGATTATATGTGTATTTCTGGTAGTAGGAGGAATGCTTTCTGTTATACTAGCCATGGAGGATAAAAGTGAAGCCCTGCAATCCTGTGACTTATGCCTGCATATGTGTATCTGTTGAGCCACTACATAGAGAGGAGAGCTCAGGTTGTTCACATGTCCTTGGATTCACCTCCATCATGGTTCTAATACTTCAATTCTTTCATAATTCACAGTAATTGGAACATCTGACTCTATGTTCATTTTATCTAATGGAAAGAATGAGTAGTACTAGATGGGGCATCTGTATATTTACCACAGAATTTAGCAGCATAGAGCAGCTTTCTGAGTATAGAATGGCCTTCCTGGTCCATGATTATTCAGATGTGTCTGTTGCTGATGTAAAGAAAACCCAACAACAACAATTTAGAGGAGGAATTTTTCCCCCTCATGCTTTCAGAAGTGTCAGTCCATATAGGGCCATCTCCATTGCTCTGGGCCCAAAGTGAGGTAAAATATCATGGCCAGATGACATGGAAAAGAAATGCAACTTTAGTCATGACCATCAGAAAGCAGAGAGACCTCAGCTCACCAAGAACAAAATATAAACCGCAATGTCCCATCGCCAATGATAACCTCATTCAGCCATAGTCTACCTGCATATAGTTACCACCTATATCATTGGATTAACCATGGATTAATTTACACCCCACAACCTCTTCATTTTTCCTCTCAAGAATCTTGCATTGTCTCACACATGAGCTTTTGTGGGACATCTATATCCAAACCATAAGAGTCCCTGAATGCCGATGTGGGAGATCTCTCTTCATTGATTTCTGTCCTCAAATGCACATCACAGCTGGGCTCTCTGAGACCCCTCTCATTCATCTATAGATTTTTAGGGTAAGTGTGTATTTGGTCACCATGCAAATTATGAATCCTCTGGGCATAATACTAATAGGAAGACACTCGAATCAATTGTGGGGTCAAAAGAGGATTCTGAGGAGTTGGAGGTTCAGCATTCAACCTTCTTCAAGCTTCTTTGAGCAAAGTATTATCCTTGACTTCCCTGAACAATGGTTATAGTCAATTTCCAGTTGTTGACACTTTTGCCACTCTTCCAATTTTTCTGAGCTGTTGTTTTTTTTGTTTTGTTTTGTTTTGTTTTTGTTTTTGTTTTTTAATCTGGGTGTAGTTCAGACAGTCTGTTGCCCTTCCATATTCTTGTCCATGGTCAGGGTAGCTCCCTGCTGAGAGAACACTGATGACAAGTGACTCAGCATAAGGACACCATGGACCCTCACATTCCTCATAGTTCTCTCAGTAGCTCCCAGATGGACTTTAGTTTCCTCTTTCGCATTTCATTTAATGTTCCTTTTGCTGTTGACATGCTTCTAAGCATTTCACATGTTATACATTGTTTACTTATTCAACTTATTCATTACTTTTTCATTTACTTATTCATTGTTTACTTATACTTTTGTGGATTTACTATCAATTTTAGCCTCAAACATTGTGTTTGACACATCTCATTCTGCAATATACCATTAATAGCCCCTTTTTTAATCATCCATGTTTTATGTGGCATGTCTCAAAGCACCATAATTCAGCCCTTATGAACAAATCAACTTTAGGTCCTTTATTGTCTGTGAAGCTCATCAGTGTCATAGTTTCTAGGGCTGAGCTCTTAAAGATAATTTGTCAAGGATTCCTCAAGCAGAGATGATCCTGCCTCTGAACCAAGGTGTATTCCAGGTTTAGGGCTATGAATTGAGGCTGATGAGAGTCAGTGTCCCTTTGAGAGTCTCCTCAAGGAGCCTGTCCATACTCCATGCAGGGAGAAGTGAACAAGTGCCCCCTTCGCTCATGCAAGACCACATAGAAAATTCTTTCTTAGTTAAGAATTTGGCTGGAGGTGGGAGAAAATTACAGAGAAGACTGTACAGGCATCATTGGAAGACCCTAGGATAGAGAAGCCTTCCCAGCGTTGACTTCTGCACAGTGGTAAATAATTCCCTGAGATTAGCAAGAGGCACATGCAGTCATGCTGGGAGAAGAAAATAGACCCTAGGAGCCCCATCTTCTCACACTGTGCTCCCTCATCTGAACCTCAGCGTGTTCTCCATAAGGAAATTCAACCAGCATGGTCTTCCATGCTTACACATACAATCAGCCTCCTTCAGTGCATTTCCCAGGTGAGGTCCTCTGTGCCTTGGCTCTTGCCTGTGTCCTGGGGTTGACCCTGTGTTAGATTGACCCTCAGAATGTGGTCACTGCAGCCCCAGATACAGTTTAAACTCTCCTGATGCCCACTCAGGGACTTAAGTTGGACTCCTCCTTTTCACCCCCAGGGCTGGCCTCACTCTTGAACTCTGCCTATGTAACCCCAGCTTCTCTCTTGGCTTCCTCTGAATGCCCTTCCACTGACTCTTGCTGGTTGAGGATTAACAGACTAGCAGCCCTCCTCCAGAGGACCCCAAATCTTCTGTCACTGGAGACCCTGTTGTCAGGATGCCCAGCCTCACTCTGTGCCAGTTGTGCCAAAACGTACCCTGTCCTATGTCTCAGATTGGTGGCATTCACAATGAACTCGAAGTCATGGCAGGTCAAGTTCCTGTTACCAGGGACTTTCTTTATGTTAGAAGACAATCTGTCAAACTCAAGCCTATCTTTCCACATGCAAGAGTTTAGAGAAATTTTGTTAAACCTTGTGCAGATGCTGGCTTCTTAGGTACTGAGAAACCAAGACTCATGTGTTCCATCCAATGTCATCCCAGATAATGACAGATTTCTGCCAATGTGCTGATTTCCACATGTGTTTTAACTTTTCTTAAGATCCTTACTTATTCACTACCATCTCCCATTGTGATTAGTTTATTTTTCCCCCTCATACCAATTTGATTACCTTTCATAGCCTTTTATCTACATTTTAAATTTATTTTCATAATGTTTTCTACATGCTTTACACCAACTACTTTAAATCAATACCAACCCAGTTTGCAATGATGCTACCTGATTTCTGTTATTATGTTCCCTCTCCTTGTCCCCTCATCTATTCATGTATATGATGCTGTTGTCAGAAGTATGATGTGCATACTAACATTTTGTGCTCATTCCCATTCTTGATTCAAACTATGAGCATTTCTCCTGTCTTTTAATTCATATGGTAAAATGGTAATTATTTCAGGTGTTTGTTAGAATGATGGAAAGCTAACACAACAAGAATGCAGAACCACAGTCTAATCCCTGCATCCCTTCTCTTTTAGCTGCCCCTGCAGCCTTCCACTGGATACCAGGCCTCCTCCCTGCAGAAGAGCTTCAACTCTTTCTGGTCCTCAGTTCCCAGCTGGTCTCTGCTGCTGCCCCCTATTGAACTCTCTCCGTCAGGGAGCATTCTAAGCAGTTGGATGGAGAGTTTGAAGTTAAAGAATTTAAATTGCCCTAAACACCACCATTGGGTTTCAGGCTGACTCCATCCCAAGTATAAAATGCCAGATTCTCTTAGGTCTCTGCCTTGTACTGGTCACATGCCAGGACACAAACTTTACACAAACATGCTCTGTGTCTTAACATGAGAAACCCTCCCTCTCTGTAACCCCACTAACTCATCAATATAAGAAACTAGAAGATCCTTGCCAGGATGGAAAGTCTGGTACCTTAGGGAGAGTCAAGAAAGGGTCTACCCATATCACCAAAGATCACCACAGGTGCCAGGGTTCTTAGGTTCTCAGAGGCCGCTCCAAGGGGACTTGGATCTAGAGAGCTAGACCCTAACTGAGAATTGTGAGACTCAGAACCATTGTTATGCCCCCACACAAGTACTCAATCATCCTCTGCCTCAGAATCTGCAATTCTCTACTCTGCAGTGGGACAATCACATGACATGAGAAGAACCATTGGGGATAAAATGGAGCAGGAAGCTGAAGACACCTGGGCCTAGGAAAGATGCATGTCCTATAGCCACAGGCAGAGTCTCTGAGGCCTGTGAGTAGAAATCAGGCAGCAGGAGGCTAGAGCAAGTTCTTCTGACAGGAGAGGAACTAGAAGGCATACCTATCCCTTTTCCCCAGGAGAGACAAGCCAGTTTCCACTGAGAAAAGGGCCAGCTAGAACAAGACTCCTCTGTCACTGCCAGAATTCAGCTCTCAGTGTATGTCAGTCTGGAGCAGGGGAAGGCATGGGCATCTAGAGCTGCACCTGCAACAGCTGGGGAGATCCCCTGCCCAGTCCCCTGAGAATTTCCCAGGATCCAGCCAGTCTCGGGTTTCCAAATTTGAGTGTGGCCACCATGTGAGGATATGCTGTATGGTGAGACATCTGCTGCAGGTGCAGGAGCTAGAGGTGGGGAGGAGAGTTTTGGCTGGGTGATGGTATAGCTGGGGATGCTATGTTTAGGGACACTCCCTTTTTTTCTCTGGGAGACCTAGGACAGTCCTTGGGAAAACCACAGCTTCTGGGTCCTGAGTAGTGAGACTGTCATGCCCATATGGGGGTGCTGTGGAAGGTCTGTGCAGCCCAGACTCCTAGGATGGAACCTGCAACTAGTCCCCAGGATGTGAGGAGTCCAAGGACAGAGGCAGGAGTGACATACACCCTAACAGGAGAGAAGCTGAGCTGGCTCAGGGAACTCCCAGGGGTTGTCCCCTGAGCCCTGCATGACATCTTTTATGCCACCTTGTTTATCTACAAGGTCAGTGACTGTGGAGCTTATTAGCATCACTCCTGGCCCTCAGAAAAGGAGAAAACAACATTGTGCAATGGAAAGATCCAGCCTGGAGATCCCTGAAATCTGATCTGATGAGTTAAGCAAAATCATTCAATCATGATTAGCATCCTTCACTTTATCTTTTTCTTCCTTCTCTTTATGTTTATCATTGATAATTGTAAAGGTTCTGAGACTTTACCATATTTTCAAACTAAAATGCTGGCCAGCCACAATTTCACAGATGCTGCAGAACACAAAAGACTCCTAGATCAGAAACAAAGAACATATTGCCACTCACAGCAATAGCAGGTGCCCAAACAGCAGCATTTTCTTGCACTATTTCCAGAAAGCCATGCAAAGAATGTTAGGTGGCATTTGTGCTCATGATTTGAGTACCCCAAACTGTTTATTTAGTACATCAAGAATAGCTGTTCTCTTCTCCAAAGGGAAATACACTCTCTACCTTCCAAGGTTGCTCACTCTCAAACAACCTTGGTAATACAGTCCAGAATGAAAGTGTTCAACACTATGGCTCAAGAGAAATGAAGAAATGCAGAGCCCCATTAACATTTTTCCTGACAACCATGATCTATACCAACAATTGGAAATACCATTTCCACTACCACACCCCATGGATATGGCTAGACTGATTTTGACCAAACATAGCAGGTATTTTGTTTGGTTTATAACTCAAAGCATGGACCAAGCAACTCCTCAAAGAAGTCTTTCAGAAAATTTACCTTGGTTGGTCCTAGGAGGCCCCTTTAATAATTGCTAAAACAAAACAAGACAAATTCCCACAGGGCTGCAGCTCTTAACTTCAAGGGATGCATTTAATATCTTATGGTATAACAAGGTAATTATGGTTGACAACAGTTCATTGAATACTCCAAAGTAGCTAATAGAGAGGATTTTAAAAGTTCCTCACACAAGAAATGATAAATGTTTGAGACAATGCATTTGCCAATGGCCCTGATCCAGTCATTTTAAATATATGTATAAATATGAATACACATACATAAAGATCACACTGTAACCCATAAATGTGTACAGATATTATGTATAAATTTACATTAAATGTTTTTCAATGAATTTCCTGGCAGAAAAAGCATCAGGAAAACAAAAGAACAGATCCACACTGCAGTCCTAAGAGCAGCACAGCAGGGAGCTTTCTCATCAGGATCTAAAGTCCAAAGTCCTAAGGAACTCAGACATCTGTATACTAGTCTTCAGGGCATCAGAATGCAGAGAGGTGAAAGAGCCCAAATGGCACAAGTGCAGAAGTAAGGCAGAAGAAAACTCTATTCAATCATGTTCAAGTTGGGCCCATGTTTAACTGAGCAGCTATCATAGGCCTGACTCTGAAATTTGAGTTTTCCATGCACTGAGCAGGCTGACGCCATCTGGAGAACAGTGTCATCATCAACAAAGAATGTCCTGGTGCCATTCAAACATCAGGCTTCAAAATACAACCTTTTCTTTAGTACATCAAGACTAGCTGTTCTCTGCTCCAAAGGGAAACACTCTCTCTACCTTCCAAGGTTGCTCACTCTACAAACATCCTTGGTCTTGGCCTTATGGCATCACAAAAGTAGGGAAACTGCCTGAACATCAACTTCTTCATCTTCAAATATGGGAGGGTTATAGTGTGTAAAGCACTCAGCCAGTGCTAAAGCATCACTATTAACCATTAAATTATGAATAATATACCTTTCCCTCAATGCACCCCAACTCTAAGCCTGTGCCCATCCCCCTCATCCTCCTCCATCACTGCCTAACAGAACTCAAACTTTGGCTCCACAGGGAACCAGGCATAAGTCTTCCAGGTGGACCAAGGACTAGAAATGCAAGGTACAAGTTCATTCCTAGTTTCTACCTCATCCTGCACCCCACATACTGAACAAACTTGGACCCTATATTCATCTTCTCTGGGTCTTAGTTTTCTCATCTGTAAAACAGGGACACTTGCCCCAAAGGTACCCCAAGAGTTGTTCTGAAACCCAAAGTGAGACAGCAAATAAGAAAACCAGCGTTCATCAGACACCTGCTAGTCTCACTAACCCTCATAACCTCCCTGATGCAGAATAACATTCTCCCCATTTGCCTGACTACGAAGCAATCTGTCCAACCTGCAGAGCCCTTGGAGCAGGTAAGGAGTCTTGGGGGAACATGAGAGTCTCAGTTGAAGCTGGGAATGGGTGGTAGAGGAGGAGGGTAGCAGATGTAGCAAAAGTGGTAAGAAAGGATCTGCCTGAGACACTGGCTTAAAGTGCTGATTTTTGTCCATTGTGGGTTTGTTTGAATTAATTTTCAACATTCTATTGAAGTATTATTTATCTTGGTTCCTCAGTCTTTTTGCACTAAGGATAGTGCCTCACTCACTCCTCCTAGTCCATTATTAGTATCTCCCATTTGCACAGGGTTCAGCCTTTCCACTCCTCCTTCTCCCTGCTTCCTCTTGGCTGTACTCTCCACTCTTATGGTTTGGCTGAACCACTGAAGGTGGGAATCAGGGATCCAGTCATCAGACCTTTAGCCTAGGATTCTCAACCAGGGCTGAATTTGGGCATTGCTTCCTCCCCAGAGCTGTAGATGCATGATCATGTCTTGTATTTTGTGACAAAAAAGGGAGGTGCTGGGGAGTGCACCCAGTGATTGGCCCATGATAAGCACATCTGCCACTGAGCTACATCCCCAGCTCTGTCCTATGATGGTCTAAGAGAAGTGGTGTTCTGCAGAGCCCTCTTCTGAGAATGAAGTATGGATTTCACTTGATCTCCCCCAAGCATGTGCCCTCACTGCCTTGTTCATTAACATTTCTTGCATACCAGGCCTGGAGACAACAGAGAGTGCTGGCCTGAACCAAGGGACCTGTCTAGTCATGGGGACAGAGTTGTGGTCCTTTCTAGAAGCCATAGAGGTAGAGAAGAGGTGCTCCCTCTGTGGGTTGATGCCCAATCTGGTCTCACAGATGAATGGTTGCTGGCTAGTGATGCTACAGCCCAGCAGAGACACTAGAGTTCCATGGAGAGGGAAGCAGGTGGGCACCATGGGAAGCAGGGAGCTTCTGGGATAAAGCAGGTGGAACACCTAGGTCTGGTGCTCCAGACTAGGTTCTGCTGTCTGGGTGCAGGCTCTGGGGGATTTAAGTCTGAGTCAAACTTGTGTTTTGGAAAAACCAGCTCAGGTCTGTAGGTCTTTGTGAGGCCAGAACTGAGTCCAGGGACAGAGACAGAAGACAGAGATGAGGCAGCAGCAGGGGATCTGGAAGGTGGTGAACTGGGACCACAGACTGCTCCTGGGCATGGGGAGAATGCACCGGTCCACAAGCCAAAATTGCTATGAAATTGATGAATGAATTCAGAGCAATGATACCTGGGAGGAATGGGCACTTTCATGGACTATTTATAAGGGTTTCAATGTACAAGAAATTCAGCAATAGGCAGCAAGTCATGAAAGAAACTAGGCTTATCTAAAGTGTGTAATTACGTTTCTCAAAATTTTTCTGAAGGGGGAAAATAAAGCCATAACCAAAGATTTATAAACAAGATCGTCTATCTACCTCAATGTTATTGATAATGGGAAAAATTGGAGATAACCCAAATAATCGTGAGAAACGGTGTGACATATCAGTGTGGCACATCATAATAAAGCATCTTTCACAAACTTCAAAACTATATTTGAAAAACTGAAACTGGCAACAAGTTACTTCTTAATAATGTTATTTTAATAATATCATGAGAAAGGAATCAATTTCATAAAAACTGTTTCTGAAGCATCTTTAGTAATAAGAAAACTCATTTTTAAATGATAATTTGGTAATTTATAGAATGTTACCAATGATGTTCTTAATATATGTGTGCATTTTGAAAAGCCAGTCTTTTAAATTTGAAGAAGTTTTTTAAATTTTTTTTTTTTAATTTTCAGAGTTTGACTCCAGCTGATGTAGTTTCACTTCATTTAAATTTTAGTTTTTAGTTTTCTGATGTTATGAAAATGTTCTCAAGGAGAAATATTTCATTTTTTCCAAGATAATTCTAATAAAATAGTAACAGTTTTTGTAAATATATTAGTACTTTCCTTTTAAAAAAGTAGGGGCTGGATTGTGGCTCAGTGGTAGAGCACTTGCCTCCCACATGTGAGTCACTGGGTGCAATCCTCAGAACCACATAAAAATAAATAAATAAATAAAATGAAGGTATGTGTGCATGTAAAACTCAAAAATATCTAAAAATAAAAGGAAGAATTATATTATATACAGAAGTATAAAAATAAACAGCAGACATTTTCTGTTACCCTCTCTCTTCTAACATTTTTCCCTGAAAACCTATTCCACTTTCCATGGACACTGTCTTGTTGTTCTGTATAGTTCAACTCTTTCACTGTATGTGCATTCTTGAAAACACACACACACACACACACACACACACACACACACACACACACACATGCTCAGTGGAAGAGAGTTGGTGTTGATATTTTATTTTTTGAAAATAAAGTCATACTCTTTATATTACCTTGCAGTTAGCTTTTTAAGTTATCTATGATTGATTTTTCTAGGTTAGTTCCTATGTATCTATGGTATTTGTATAAATAGCTATCTAGGGAAAGTTTAAGAGTACCAGAATTTTGTAATAATTCCCCTTTTAAAGATCACGTAGTTTGTTTGCATTAGAAAATACGCAAGTGATGATGCATTGAAAATTTGGGGTTTGAAGGTAAGCTTAGTATACTCCTGTATCTCTAAATATTAAATGCCTAAAAGTGGAAATTCTGGATCTCAGAAGAACTCTTTTGAAATTTTTCAGGTAGTTCCAAACTACTTCCAAAAGGCTGTTCCAATTTATACTCACTACAGTGAATTAGAGTGCCCTTTCTCCTACCTCCTTGCCAATAATGTGATATTGTTGATTTTTCTTTACTTTACCCTTGTGTAGAGAATAAAGGGAATGTGTTTGACTTATGATTTATTTGCATTATTGGTTAAATGTTTATCTTTTCTTATTTTTTACTTAGTGTATTCCTCCTGTGAATTAAGAAGTCATAAATTTGCCTGCTTTTTTACTCCATTGCCTGTATCTGCTTATATTATCTATAGAAACTTAAGCTTTGTTTAGAAAATGTGTTCTAAATATTTTTCCCTTGGTCCATTTTAGAACTTTCGTATATGAGGTCTTCAGCCATAATGTGGTTGTTAATCTTATAGTGTCACATTGGTTTTGCATTATGTTGATGGTTTCTGTGATCCATGTCAAATTTAGGAAAGTGATTTTTATTTGGATATGATAAAATCACTCTTCTATTTTGATCTATTACTTTTGTTGTTTTGGTGCATGTGTGTTTAACTTTATCTGCAGTTTATGCTATAGGCATATAACTTTGTTTATTTGCTAAATGGAAAGACATCTGTGAATATAAATGAGACTTTTATCAAATGATAAATAATGACTTATCACATCCCTTATGTGCTTCTCTTGAAGTATTGGTTTATTCCTTTATCCTTCTATTTTGTTTTGATTACTTTAGTTTTATAATATGTTTTTGTATCTTCTAGGGGAAACAACCCATCATAATTATTATTTTGCAAAATAGCCATGCATACTCTCCATCTTTCTTCCTGTTGAACGTTGGTGTCAGTTCACTAATTCTCAAAAATCATTCTTTTGGTGTTATGTTTGTAATTTCTAGGAATATATGGTTGACTTGAGGTGAACTGATACCTTTATAAAGCTCAGCACTTTCATCCAGAAACATGACACACTTTCCATTCATTCACTTTTATGTTCACTAGTCAAGTAGTCTTGTATTTAATTCATTGAAAATCTAGAGTTATTAATTTATAAATCTTATTTATTTGATAGATAGGTTCAGGAGTCAAATATATATTTTAATTGAAAATTTCCCAAAATTTTATATTCTAAAGTGTTACTGCTTATGCAGCAAAGAATCCTGATCATGTTTACATGTCACTCTTATGCTCAGCCACTTTAAATCTTGTATGGATTCAAACATTTCAATTTATTACCTTAAGTAGGTTGGTTTGCTTTTTAGCAGACAAGCACATCATTTTCAGAAAGCATTTTCACTCTCTTTTCTTAATACTTATAACTTTTCCTTCTTCATTTTATTACATTGTGTAAAATCTGTTGAATATTGAAAATTGTGGGTGAGGGGCTGTGTTTGTGGCTCCATGGTAGAGTGCTTGTCTAGAATGCACAAGGCACTGGGTTTGATTCTCAGCACCACATAAATGTAAAATAAAGAAGGGCACTATATACTGTTAAAAGGAACCATCCACCAACAAGACATAACAATTATCAATTTGTATGCACCAAATAATAGAGCTGCAACGTTCTTAAAACAAACCCTCCTGAAGTTCAAGAGTCAAATAGACCACAACACAATAATTATAGGTGACTTCAACACACTGCTCTTGCCATTATACAGAGCCTCTAGACAAAACTGAATAAAGAAACTATAGAACTCAACAGCACAATCAACAACCTAGACTTAACCGACATATATAGAATATATCAACCATCATCAAGTGGATAAACGTTCTTCTCAGCAGCACATGGATCCTACTCAAAGATAGACCATATATTATGCCACAAGGCAACTCTTAGTAAATATAAAGGCGTGGAGATAATATCATGCACCATATCTGACCATAATGGAATGAAATTGGAAATCAATGATAAAAGAAGGAAGGAAAAACCCTACACCACATGGAAAATGAACAATATGTTATTGAATGATCAATGGGTTACAGAAGACATAAAGGAGGAGATGAAAAAAATTCTTAGAGTCAAATGATAATACAGACACAACATAGTGGAATCTATGGGACACAATGAAAGCAGTTTTAAGAGGGAAATTCATTTCTTGGAATTCTTTCCTCAAAAAAAAGAAAAAACCAACAAATAAATGAACTCACACCACGCTTAAAAAATCTAGAAAAGGAAAAGCAAAACAACAGCAAATGTAGTAGAAGACAAGAAATAATTAAAATTAGAGCAGAAATCAACAAAATTGCAACAAAAAAATTGAAAAAAAAGATAAAACTAAAAGTTGGTTCTTCGAAAAAATAAATAAGATAGACAAGCCCTTAGCCATGCTAACAAAAAGAAGAGAGAGAACTCAAATTACTAACATACGGGATGAAAAAGGCAATATCACAACAGACACTACAGAAATACAAAAGATAATTAGAAAGTATTTTGAAACCCTATATTCCAATAAAATAGAAGATAGTGAAGATATTGATAAATTTCTTAAGACATATGATTTGCCCAGATTGAGACAGGAAGACACACATAATTTAAACAGGCCAATAACAAAGGAAGAAATAGAAGAAGCCATCAAAAGACTACCAACCAAGAAAAGCCCTGGACCAGATGGGTATACAGCGGAGTTCTACGAAACCTTCAAAGAAGAATTAATACCAATATTTTTCAAGCTATTTCAAGAAATAGAAAAAGAAGGAGCTCTTCCAAATTCATTCTATGAGGCCAACATCACTCTGATCCCAAAACCAGACAAAGATACTTCAAAGAAAGAAAACTACAGACCAATATCTCTAATGAACTTGGATGCAAAAATTCTCAATAAAATTCTGGTGAATTGAATACAAAAACATATTAGAAAACTTGTGCACCATGATCAAGTAGGATTCATCCCTGGGATGCAAGGCTGGTTCAATATACAGAAATCAATAAATGCTATTCACCACATCAATAGACTTAAAGACAAGAACCATATGATCATCTCGATAGATGCAGAAAAAGCATTTGACAAAGTACAGCATCCCTTTATGTTCAAAACACTAGAAAAACTAGGAATAACAGGAACTTACCTCAACATCTTACCACCCTAAGATACCATCTCACTACAGTAAGATTGGCAGCCATTATGAAGTCAAACAACAATAAGTGTTGGTGAGGATGTGGGGAAAAGGGTACACTTGTGGGACTGCAAAATGGTGAGGCCAATTTGGAAAGCAGTATAGAGATTCCTGGGAAAGCTGGGAATGGATCACCATTTGACCCAGCTATCGCCCTTCTCGGACTATTCCCTGAGGACCTTAAAAGAGCTCACTATAGGAATACGGCCACATCAATGATTATAGCGGCACAATTCACAATAGCTAGACTGTGGAACCAACCTAGTTGCCCTTCAATAGATGAATGGATAAAAAAATGTGGCATCTATATACAATGGAGTATTATTCAGCACTAAGAAATGACAAAATCATAGAATTTGCAGGGAAATGGATGACATTAGAGCAGATTATGCTAAGTGAAGCTAGCCAAGGCCTAAAAAACAAATGCCAAATGTCTTCTCTGATATAAAGAGAGCAACTAAGAACAGAACAGGAAGGAAGAGCATGAGGAAAAGACTAACAGTAAACAAAGACGAATGGGGGGAGAGAAAGGGAGAGAGAAGGGAAAGTATATGGAAATGGTAGGAGACCTTCAATGATACACAAAAGTATAAGAGGTTATGATGGGCAAGGGGGAGGGGGGAAAAAGGGAGAGAATTGAACAACAGTAGAGGAGGCAGAGAGGGAAGATGGGAGGGAAGGGGAGGGGGATAGTAGGGGATAGGAAAGGTAGCAGAATACAACAGTCACTAATATGCCATTATGTAAAATTGTGAGTATGTAACAGATGTGATTCTTCAATCTGTATTTGGGGTAGAAATGGGAGTTCAAAACCCAATTGAGTCAAATGTATAAAAGATGATTTATCAAGAGCTCTGTAATGTTTTGAACAATCAATAAAAAAATGTAAAATAAAGATATCATGTCCACCTAAACCTTTAGAATAAACATTGAATTTTTTTTTTTAAAAAGAAAAGTTTGAGTGAGCAACTTTCCTAGTTTCTGACACAAATGTCTTTTTTTTCCCATTACGTATGAATGTTGTTGTACGTTTTGGAAGACATCATTTAATAAGTTGAGGAAATTTCCTTGAATAAGTTTTTGCAAGGATAAATATTTCCTTTCTTATTTAGAAACAAGAGTTGGATTCATATTAATATTACACTAAATTCTGAGTTGCCAAAGATAGGAGGGTATTGGGACAGTTTGAGCAAAGTCACTTACCTAGAATGGCGAGCTGGGTCCCAGCACCAAAGATATATCACAGTGATTGAGGTATGACTTGTATACAAATTCTACAATAATTTCAAAAAACCTAGGTGCACGTCTTAAATACATCCATTGTCAAATAGTCCAGATGCTAAGGTTAAAATCATGGTGATCCCAATGCAATGCATAATCTTCCAATGTACTTTATTTTTAAAAATAAAATCACATTTGGCAAAGACACCATCAATTCTTAGAGTATAACTTCTGTAATTTTCTTTTTATTTTTCTTTTAACTATCTTAATGGTCTATTGTGTTGTGGTATAAGGTCTAGGAGACACAAGGTGATTCAATCAGGGAAAGCATTCTAAGATGATTCCAGGCCACTGACTTGGAGACAAATTGCTGAAATGAGGACACTGCAGGGGATCAGATTTTCAAGGAAATGTATTTAGTTGAAAGCTGTTGAGTTCCAGGTGCCTGCCAGACATTCAAGCAAAGATAGGGTCAAAAATCAAAATAAATGTAGATATGGATTGGAGAAGAAATTTCAGAGCAAGAAATAAAGATCTGAGACCCCTGGGCAATTGTGGAGTGCATCATAAGAGTCAAATCAAAGACAGTGGGAAGAGTACAGAGGAAAACCACGTGGTCATGGTTTAGGGTCATCAGGTATGCATGGGTCAGAAAATAAAGAAAGCTATAGGGACAAGAGAGTGGACCATCTCCATAACCAGGGAGAAAGGAATGTCCAGAAAAAGGGAACTGATGCACAGGCCCCAGGTTACTGGGAAAGACGTACAGATTGAGACAATGGCCTTTTAGACAAAGACTTGAGAAGTTTCAGAAAAATATGAGAGTGAGAGCCAAGGTAATCCTACCATGTTCTAGAATGCAAAACAGTTCCTGGTGTATCTGGGTGTTTCATAAACATTTTGGATGGATTAATGGATAGATGGATGGATGGATGAATAGATGGATGCATGGATTAATAAATGGAAGTATGAATGAATACAAAGAGTGGTCTGAGAGATCAGGGAAGGTTTCATGAATGTGGCGGGACTGCACTATGTCTTCATGGAGAGAAATGCAAGTAGAAGAGTCTCCATATGGAAGTTCCTTAAGTCAGGCATGACCCAGTGTCTATGAATCCAGCAAAGAAACTTTCGGGATTGGAGGACTGGGTATTTGTCTAAAGGAGATTAAGAAGTTCTAAAATGAGGCCAGGAAAGGTTGAACAGGTCCAAGCCAGCTCAGGACTCTCTCCCACATCACATAGCCACTTCAGAATATGCTCCACTATAGGATTCTTGGCAGTAACTATGCTTAGCTTTTCTGTCAGCACTGAGAACCTCAGAGATAGGAGACACACAAAGGATATCTTCAAAGCCATGTGCAATGAATGCCTGGGACAGGACGATGAGTGTCTGGAGAACAGTCAACAACCTGCAGTATGCCAAGGACACAACCCCACCCATCACACCCAATAGTTTCCACTCTTGCCCAGCCCCTAGGGGGCAGACCCCAGGTGCTGACTCTGAGGGTTTTAGTTCAAGCCTTAATCACTGTGGTATGTCTTCGGTAGTGGGACCCGGCTCACTGTTCTAGGTAAGTGGCTCTTCTGACTTTTCTCACTCTGTCATATACCCCTCCTGTCTTGGGAAAGTCTATTTTCTCTCCTTAAGGGCTTCCTATCTTTTTCCCTACCCTGTCTTAAGAAAATACCACTTACCTTTCTCCATGGGGTATAGGGGAGGTTGGTGGTCATGTGGTAGCCAGCAAGAAGGATTGATCAACAAAAGAAGCCACCTTCAGATTCCAACAGTTGGATATGGCCTTGTCCTGGAAGCTTTGGCTGAAAACAGGGAGAGGGGTCCCTTTCCCTCCTCTGAGGCTGAAGACCATGTGGGGACCAGGTTCCAGGTCTAATTAGGGAAGACTCGGCCATAGTGAGAATTCACAGGACCTCAGAATCTAGGCTGAGGGCTGAATGTTCATCCATTTTTGGAATGCTTCACATAATACTCAGTGACAAGACTGGAGTAGAAACCCTAGCCCCTGGGCACTCAAGAGGTTATCCCAAATAGACACCAACACAAGACAGATAGAGAGAGATCTGGCTCACTCTAGGGTGCACCTATCTGGTCCTCTAATGGGCCATGTGGGCAGAGGGATTCAGAGCCAGATTAGACTAAGCAAGATGACCAGAGTCCAGCCCTGGGAGGGTGGTCCTCAGAAAGAAGCAAAGACTCCTCTGTCCCTGGAGCCCCTTTACCACAGGGAATGACACCTTGATTATTCTTGCATCAGACTCCTGCCTTCCTCAAAGCACAAGTTAAATTCAGGAGATGATAAATGAGAAAGCAATTGGAAGTCTCAGAGATCTATTTGGCTGCTAGGTGAATTCAAGGGTCATCAGGGACTGTGAGGGTAGGTGAGGGCTTCTGTGCCCCATACTCTGGGGCAAGGAGTGGTCCCAAGAACACAGCAGAGGCAATGGACTTATAATGAGGAGATGGCAGACTTGAAGGAGCCTCCTCTTGTCTAGGTACAGCACAATTCCTTGCCAAAGAGCTGAGAGGAACAGGCTGGAGCAGAACCTGATACAGAGGAGGACAAGGATTTCAGGAACCCTGTGAACTGAGTACAGGCTCAAGACTTCCCCACACCCACCAGAACCATCCTTCCATCCTGGATGGACAAAGTTCACAGAGGAGGTTCTGGGCACTAGAAGGAAAGAGAGATGGAAATATGGACTGTGGAGAGGGCTCTAAAAGTCAGGGCCAAATTCCAAACTCAGACTTGAGATCAGGGGAGAGGGTGCACAACATACTCTGGTGATATCTGGTAAACTAAGGTTACAAAGGGAAGGGACACAGACTATCAGGGAGAGATAACTTGGAAAGGGCTGTCTGTTCTTCAGGTGGCTTAAGTTCACAAGAAAGGAAAGAAAAGAGAAGGAGAGTCCCTCAGGGGAGAAGGAAAACCACAATGAAAATGGTTACAGAAACTTGGGGTTATCCCCACCAGCCTGGCTGTCCTCTGCTCACCCATATCACTTCTCTATCCACACAGGTCAGCCCAAGTCTTCCCCCCTTGATCACTATATTTCCATCCTTTTCTGAGGAACTACAGACCAACAAGGCCACACTGGTGTGTCTGATCAATGACTTCTACCTGGTGCTGTGACTGTGGCCTGGAAGCAAGATAGTACCACAATCACCCAGGGTGTGGGGACTACCCAGGCCTCTAAATGGACCAGCAACAAGTACATGGCCAGCAGCTACCTGACTGTTACACCTGACAAGTGAAAATATCACAAAAACTTTCGCTGCCAGGTCACACATAAAGGAAACACTGTGGAAAAGGTGTGTCCACTGCAGGATGTTCTTAACCTTTTTTCCCACACCCCATTCTAATGATCCTGGAAGTGAAGGACCCTGGTGAGGGACTCCTCTTTTTCCTAGTCTTCCCACTAAGCCTTTATCTCTGAACCCACTGACTGCTCAATAAAATATCCCATTGTGAATCAGAGAACTTGCTCTGTCCCATTTGTTCTTATCTTTAGTTTAGTTGCAGTGGTCTCAGAGTTCTCAGTATAGTTTGAAGGGAATCCTGGCACCCAGTAGGAAAATTAGGGCCTTTTGGATCATCTCTTGGGGAATAACCCCAGGAGGTACCTTCTTCAATCATATACCCATTTCCCCAACTCTCTACTCTATTCCTGAGCCCCCAACACCTAAGTTCACACCATGTATATCTCACATGTTCCTCATTCCTAAATCTCATCAATAAAGACCTAATAATCATGTATCATTTCATATTTCTAATGTGACACTGGTAACTCATTGTGTCTCTAAGCAGAAAGGTCACTGCTCAGGGGCCTGGATCCCCTGAACCCTGGGGCTTTTGGCCTTCCTTATTCATTCATCTGACTCCTGCCTCCTTCAAAGGGAATGCATGTGTGCTAAACTCAGGAGATGAGATATGAGAAAGCAAATGGAAGGTTCAGAGAACAAGATGGCTGCTAGTTGAAATCAAGGGTCATCAAGGACTGGGCTGTAGTTCAGGGTCAGAGTACTTGCCTTGCATGCATGAAGCACTAGATTTAATCTTCAGCACCACATAAATATCAACAAGTAAAATAAAGGCATGTTGTACATCTACAACTGCATTGTTTTTAAGGAGTCATCAGAGGCTGAGAGAGTGGATAAGGACTGCTGTGCCTCACAGTTTGGGGGTGAGGGGCACTCCTAAGAACACAGCAGAGCCAAAGGCTCATGAGATGCCATCTCCTGCTCATTCGATCCACCAAACCCACCATAGACTTGGTGAGTTCCCTATGCTGATGGGGACAGTAAGCAGAAATTTTATCCCTGCAGAATGGCTTTGTTTACCTGGAAGGGAGAAAGGCCTGTTAGAACAATGGCATTGGCCATAATGAGGAATTAGGGAGAATTAAAGGGACTCCTGATGCTCAGCTACAAGCTAGAGGTAGAAACATGAAGATAAAGAAGAACCTTGAGACAAAGTCATGAACTTTCCATATCCTATGAGAAATCATTTTGGGAGACTATTAACCAAGTGAGTTCTCCATAGTTTGTCATCATCACCAGGAATCCCATGGAAAGGTTTGGAAAATGAAACCTACATGTGCATTCCTAAGGCTTTCACATTGCATGTTAACTAAGTAAAGATACAAACTTCTGCAGTAGGAAAAACAGCTGATATAATGAAAAAGTATTTTCCACACTGTGTTCACCTGCTTCTTCACTTATAATACTCTCAAAAAGACTCATATTTCATGGAGATAGTTAGGGGAACATAGGGTAAAGCAAAAGCATACAGGAATGATCAGTGTATGATCCAATGAATGTGAAATTGAGATTAAGTTTGACAATATCATGGGGTTGGAAAGAAACCCTGAAAGTTTGGACCACAAGATTCCAGGATGAAGGTTTATGGTTGGTTGATGGCTATAACTGTGTGATGGTCAGCCTGTTAAAGGAGGAAATTAAAACAGTCGGAAAAGATATGAAAGAAATTAGGCAAGTGAGAAAAGTCACCAAACTGGGCACAGAACCAGCATTCATTGATTGTCCCTAGGAAGATGTGTCAGAGACCATTTAAAGACAAGAACTGGGTAAAGTTAGAGTAAATCATGGGAGGCTGAATACATCAAAATAGCTACAAGTAAAGTCTAGTTTCCATGGGCACTCAGAGCTCCCAGATCCTCCATCCCACAAGGCCCACACCCTTCCTCTCTCATATGGCTCAATCATGTGCACCTCCAGCCCAAAGTCAGAGACACACTCTCAGGGGCCATGACAATAGGTTAGATAACCTAAATATGCATCCCTGCTGTGTCTATCAGTCCTCTGTGCCCAAAGTGCTCACAGACCCTTCTTTCTGAGAGTCCACATCATCAAGAACCTGGCATATGTCTTCACCAGAGCTGCCAAAACAAGGACAGCAGTTGCAAAGATAGGAAGTTCTGGTGTCACAATGGGACAGAAAAGAAGTCCTCCTTGACCTTGATTATGGACACACCTTATCACAAACCTCATCTTTAATATGCCTCAGCACTAAACTGACTCCAAGGTATGGATATAGAAGCTGAGACTATCCAACACCCTATCAATGGCCTCAGTGGATATAATGCCAGGGTCCACCCCATCCCAAAACACTGCTCCAAGAATAATCTCCTCTTCATTTTAAAAATAGGTGTTTATGGTGAGAATTTTTAACACAAAGAGAAAAGAGGAATAACAATGACCCCCATGGTCTCATCAACCACCTCTCAAAATAATCAATTCACAGATGATTTTGATCCACCCACAACAGAATAACATCACGCTTACATGATATTTTGACATAAATGCCAGACATCTTGTCTTTTCATCTGCAAATACTCCGCTTCTGTTCTGGAAAGTTCAGACATAACTAAAGTATGTTTATCCAACCTAAGCCAAAATTATCAGTGATATGTGAATATCAAAAGACAATGAGGGACTCATAAAATCTCTCCCAAATGTCAGATGTATTTACTTTGTTCTGAGTATAGTGCTGTGGTTATTTGTGGTTGTTTTCTGTGTGTAAGAAGCTTAAACAAGAGTTGAAATGGTGCTTTCTGCATGTGTTCTTGACCTCTCATTATCTGGCATAGTCTGACATTCCTCTGGTGACTCCAGGCCAGGCAGGAGGTAAGAGGAGCTGAGCTCTTGGTCCTGGTACTTTCCCCAATTGCCACCCAGCCCATGGTCTCCAGGAGTTGTCACTGAGTACTTCTGTTTCTTCCTTTCCCAAAAAGTGGTTCTTCCATGGAGAACATGAAAAGGTCTAGTTGACATTTTGGTGAGATGTTGGGATGGTGGCTCCAGAGAAGGGCCTCATGTACTGATCATCTTTCAGCAAGAGTAACTTCCCTTCATGCAGGTTGCCCAGTTCTATCAGCGGCTGCTGCCAGCAGAGATGCAGCTGGTTGGGGGAGGGTCAGGTCAACACAGAAAGGGATTTTTGCACAAGTCTCTGTCACAGTGTTTGGCAGAGGGGCCAAATTGACCATCTTAGGTGACTTTTTGTTCTCTTCCTCAACCTTTGTTTGGGGAAAATTTTCTGCTTTTTAGCTCTTTTTCTGTGTCCTGTTTCTGTCCTGGGACGAGCAGTCTCCATGGATTTTATTTCTGGGACACTGAACTATTCCCTTTCTTTTCAGATGCTTGTGATTAACTCAGTGATATGTAGGCAACTGTTTAACCTCTGACTCCAGAGGCAGGAGACTGAACAGAATGAACTTCTAAGACTTCATTGTCTGTCTGCCTGTCTGTCTGTCTTGGAATGCTGGTCCATAAGAAGTACTATGATCTGTTCTCCCTTATTAGTCACTTTTCTAATTTGTTTGAGAGGGGTTAATTTGAGGCCCTATCTAAGGGGAAGAGGAAATAAAAGACATTGTGGAAATGACAAAGAGTGGATGTAAAAAGACTTAGCACACTAAGGAGTAAGAGTGGGGAACAACATTTCATAACTCAGTCCAGACATCCTGGACTGTAACCCAGGATCACAGGTCACGAAAAGGATGAGAAGTACAAGAAAAGCCAAGTCTTCAAGTTTGGCCAGGGTCAGAGCCCAGACACACATTGGGTTTCAGGAAACTTAGGAGGAAGAAAAGAAGAGAGGCTCTGGATAACAGATAGGCAGGAGAAGAGTGACTGAAGATGAGAGTGGTGGAGGTAGGTCTCCATAGGACACATGCTGCAGAAGCACAGGCTCCTGAGTTTCCACATGAACAGGTCTCAATACAGGAAACCTACAGATATGACCAGTAAAAAAGGCATTTTGGTCTGACTCTGCAAAAGGAGAGGGGCCAAGACAGACAGACAGACTTTAAGGAACAAAGACTCTTACCCATGGTAGAGACTCAGGAAGACACACATTGAGGTGAAAATGGGCTCCTTAGAAAAAACTGGCCCTCAAAGCCAAGAAGTCAGGTCATAATTGACCCACAATGGAAAACACTGGGGTCCTGGAGAGCTCAGAGGACAGACAAAGACTACGGGTAGACCAGAAAGATGTCAGAAGGAGGCAGGGCAGGAAGGCAAGGGTGACATATTTGTGTGAAAGATCGGGGTCTAAGAGGTGCCAGGCATGGTGATAAACAGGTGTTCTGGGTTTCTTCATGCCTATGAACATGGGGAAGGGTTTAAAGAATTCCCCAATACACCCTCTACATCACACATGCTCCAACACAGAGTTCCTGAACAAGAAGACACTCCTCACACACTGAGCATAGGGGCTCCAGAGTGGACACCAGAACACTGATCCCTTTAGCCTGGTCCATTTGGCAGGTCAGCCTAAGGCTGAGACCTTACTCACCCTGTTCTCACCCTCCTCTGAGGAGCTCCAGAGCAACAAGGCCACCTTGGTGTGTCTGATGAGCGACTTCTACCCAGGTGTTGTGACCGTGGACTGGAAGAGAGATGGCGCCATGGACACCCAGGGTGTGCAGACCACTCAGCCCTCCAAACAGACCAACAATAAGTACATGGCCAGCAGCTACCTGACTGGGACAGCAGATGAGTGGATCTCATGAGACACAGACCTGCCAGGTCACTCATGAAGGGAGCACCATGGAGAAGAGTGTGTCCTTGGAACAGTGTTCCTAGGTCCGTGACCCTCATTTCACCTTGGAGCTGAAAACCCCAGGGAAGCTTCTCTCCTCCCGGCCCTACTATCCCAGCCCTTCTCTCTCAACCCAGAAAAACCTCAATAAACATCCTCTATTTCAACTAAAAATCATAGTCTCTTTTATTTTAGTTTACACATTTCCCATCTTAATTTTGACCATCCCCTCAACGTGTTCAAAGATTTTGAGATATAAAGGCCAGGAAAGGCTCCTGATATTACCCTGGCAGATCCACAGAATTTTCTTCAGAAAAAGAATGGCCTTCAGCAGGAACCCAGTCTGCATATTTTCACCTATCCACCCTGTACTTGCTCCTCTTGTGCAGACTAGTTCACCCACCCACTCCCTCTGGGGATCAGTTTTTCCTTGGATACCCAAGGCCTCCAGGAGAATGTGTGAGCTCCCTTCCCTGGAGCAGTCTGAACATCACTCCATCCTCAAATGTCTTTCCATCTCAGGTCTAAGCCCCTATCACTGAGGGCATCCCTCTTTTTCCCTTTGTCTCCCTCCCTTACCTGTAATACCTGTCCTTGCTGCCTAGAGCCACTTGCTCTTTCTTCTGTGTCAACCCTGCTCCTACCTCCCTGGGGATACAGCATGGGCCCCATAGCACTGCTAACTCCCAGCCCCATATCACTTACTAACAGGATATTCAGTCCATGTAACCTGGTGATTCATCCTCTACTCCCCTCTTGGTACCCCTGGTCTATTTGTGTCCCTCTATTTTCTGAGAAACAGAATTCAGTATTGCTTCTAATGAACACACCATAGGTGCCCTAAGATTGTCAGTGGGTCTAATGTGTTCAAAGTCAGTAGCCACATTCTGGGATACCTTCCACATGCTTGTGTGCAAGCTGATGCACCTTTTTAACAACTTGGTATAGGCTCCCTGCTGTTATAGAAACACATACACAGAAACATATATGCCTGTGAACAAACACGCACCTTTCCACACAAAATGCATATAACAAGCATAAGTCCTTTGATACACATTGTCACGTTAAGCATCTGTATGAATGGATCGGGAAGACTCCAGGTAGCAGGAGAGGCAGTAAAGCCCTCTGGTGACATGAAATCGATTATCAAATGTCATCACCAATATCCTAGAATAATGGTCTCTGTGGTAGGCCACTCACATTGGGGAAAGGGAGGAAGTTTCTATCCATTCCAAGAGTGACAAAGAGTTGAGGAGAAATCGTGGGAAGGGCTGTGCTCAGGGAGCAGCAGGTGACTTTGGAGAACTAGGGAGGTACTTGTTGAGGAGGACACTTCAGGGATTCCAAGCTACTGGTGTGTGTCCCCGTGTGAGCTCTATAGGTTAATGGGCCACCACAAGGAAGTGCATTGAGGGCCTGGTGCTGGGATCTCATTCTGCTTACATCCTTCTCATGAGGGTTACCATGTGTGTCTCTAGGCTGTAGGTGCACCCAGTGATATGAACAGAGGCTGACTGCTTTATGTGTGCACAAAGGACATGTTGAAGCAAGTATGTGCACAGGTGCATGTGTAAGTCAGAAGGAGGTCAAGGGCAAAGCAGAGACCCCACACTTAGAGCTTATGGAATAAACTCTACTGTGAAGAAGGGAAATCTACCAACCACTATCCAGAAACTACCCCTGGAACTTTTAAATTAGGATTATCGGTAATGAGATTTATACTCCTGTGAGAATATTGTATTATTAGAACATTATTTATATTAGAATATTACATGAGGGTGTTTGTCCAGTATATTCCTGTGATATAATTTTGAGTATTCTCTGAATATTAAGGAGAGAGCAATAAATCTTGAAAAACATGAATGTATTTGAGTTGTCAAATATCTGCAACTATATATATATATATATATATATACATATATACACATATATACTTACCTATACATATATTACTTCCATATGTTTATATATGCATATATATATATATTCAATATATAAAATCATCATCAAGTCAGGAATTTTAAGGTTTTCATATTGTTTTTGGAAATTACAAAAATAAATTATAAGATGTGAAGAAAGTTATTCAGAAGCTCATCACCTCATGCAAATGCCATTAATTTTTGACAGGTTTCTGCACTTTAAAATTTTCATATCATAATTAAAACGCATATATATATAAAAGTTTAAAAAAGAAAAGAAAGAAATCCTCTTCAACCCTTGGGATGACTCAAGATGGTCCTATTCCACAGCTTTTAAAGAGGTCATGATCCAGCTCAAGCAGAAGCAAGAAATCTCACCCACCCATGGACTGAGCAGCCCCTGTGAAAGAAGGCTGAACCTCTGACCTCTGATGCAGCTGCAGGGGGGTCTGAGTTATGTTGCAAAAAGTGATTCATGTACAGATCTGTGTCACAGTGTGCTGTGTTTGGCAATGGGACCAAGGTGACCATCCTCGGTGAGTTTCCCCCTTCCTCTTCTATTTGGTGGATTCTCTCTTCTCTCTACCTTTATAGAGCTGAGGTTTCAACCTGTGCAGAAACCTGTCATCTTTGCCTCTCCTCATCTGCTTACTCATTTTCTCCAGTTCATCCCCTAGTCTTAGTTATTTACTGGGGCAGGATAGAAATGACCCTTTCCTGTGTCCTGCTGGAAACTCCCTCTGTCCTAAGGGACATTCTCAAGGGGTTTTCTTTGACTGTTCTTCAGAGTACCCACTCCCTCCATTTGCTGAATTCTCTGAACCACAGGGTTCAGAGTCACACAAGTGTCTCAGGCTAAAGCTCTAGAGTTAAGGGATCTACAAATTGGGAAGGGAAGTGCTTGCCCTCCAAGGGTCAATCTTCCATGGTCTCTGTTATGGTCTACCTCAACACATTAAGGAGATATTTAGACTGGGGACCTGGAGTAATAGAGAAGGAAATAGAAAGAAGACAAGGATGGATGAAGAACTTTCTGTGGAAAGGTAGATCCAGTTATTGTGTCCCTTCTCCTGCTTCCCCCTATAGTAAGGATGCCTTGGAGAGGGGTGTTTCCACTCTCCATCCTACTACTGGAGGAGGGACCCAACAGAAGATTCCCAGGGAAGACATCCTGATAGGCACAGGTGATGGGGAAATGTTGGCAAAGGAAGATATCCAAGGACTTACACATCGCCCAAGAACTTCAGATAGCAGTGTGACACTTTAGAAGTCATAACCCCAAGCTATGTCACAATTCATGGAAACCCTCAATTAACTGGACTCCTTGGGATCCAGACCCAGGACTGTCACTTCAACCTGAGGTAGGCAGCCCAGAGGGGTCCTGTGGGCAGAGGCTGCAATGAGGGTCCAGGGCAATGTGTGAGCATAATACAGGCACTTCCTATTTTCTTCTTTTCCTAACAAGTGATTCTTTCATGGTGAAGAGAAAAACATGCTGGTGATCTTTTGGTGAGGTGTTTTCTCAGGACAGATGGCAGCTTCCATGAATGACACCATGTACTGGTCATTTCTCAGGGATTTCAACTTTTTCTAATGAAGATACCAGGTCTATCAGTGGCTGCCTCCAGCACAGCTGCAGCTGGGTCTAAGGGGATAGGGGTAAGGCAGGAAAGGGTTTTTGCACAAGCCGTGTCACCGTGTTTTGTGTTTGGTGAAGGAACTGGCTGTCAGACCTGGGTGAGTGACACCTTACTCCACTTTCTTTGTTATCCCTGAGGATTATAAGAGTTTCCTCCTGGTTGTGTTGTGCCTTATCTCAGCCTGAGGTTAAACATTCTCCATGAATTTCAGCCCTGGGGCACTGAACTCTTGCTTTTCTGTTAATACACAATGAAAACTCAGGTAATACCCACAACCCTTTAACTCTGACATTAAAGGAAAGAAACTGGACAGGATAATCTTTGGATACTCAGCTGTCTTTCTCACTATTTGTGCCATATATTTTCCCTCAGGTGTGCTATGTTGTTCTGTCTTCCATTGGCCTAAGCCCTCTCTGATGAGCTGTGTGAACATGTGCACTGAGGTACTATCTTATGGGAAAGAGGGACCAGGTGCTATGAGGAGTTGAAATTAGTTGAATTAGAAAAGAAATAGAACACCTAAGGCTGAGAAATCAGAGGTCAGAATATCATGTGCCCAAGGCTGTGAGACTCATAATACAGTGGCAGACAAGTAGGAGATAGAAGGGATCCTTAAGCCCCCATGGATTTTTAGGTGTAGGGCCCAGAGCCACTTTGGGATGCATGAAACTTAGTCAAAAGAAAGAAAAGAGAAGACTGTCTACATGATGCTGGGTACAGATTCAATGAAGGACATCATATGGCAAAGTGGGCTCCTCAGAAGTATGAGATCCTGACACATAGAAAATACTTGCCATTGCAGAAAACCAACATATCTGCCCTGTGGACAAGGACCCTTACCTTGAGGCCATGCCAGAAAAACAAACTTTTAGAAACAAAGACACTTACACATGGCAGAGACTCAAGAGGAGGCTCATTGGGTGAAAATGGGCTTCTTAGTAAAAACACTGGCCCTATGAGTCAAGGAATCAGGTCAGAGCTGACCCATAAAGAAACATACTGAAATCCCAGAGGGCTCAGAGGACAGACAGAGACCACACATGGACCATACAAAATGTAGGGGTAATCAGGACAGGAAGGCAAGGGTGACATATTTGTGTGAAAGGCCATGGTCTAAGAGGTGCTAGGTAAGATGATACACAGGATTCCTGGGTTGTTTAAAGCACAGGAACACGTAGAATAGTTTAAGGAATCTTGCAGCACACCCTCTACATCACACATGCTCCAACACAGAATACCTGAACAAGAAAACCCTCCTCACACACTGAGCAAATGGGCTTCCCAGGTGGACATCAGAACACTGATTCCTTTTGCATAGTCCATCTTGTAGGTCCATTGTTGAAGAGCAACAAGGCCACACTTGTTTGTCTGATCAATGAATTTTACCTGGGTGTCATGACCATGGCCTGGAAGAGGGATGGCCAAAAGGTCACCAGGGTGTGGAGACTACTCAATCCTCCAAGCAGACCAACAATAAGTACATGGTCAGCAGCTGTCTGACTCTGATGCCAGACAAGTGGAAATCTCATGAGACTTACACCTGCCAAGTCACTCATGAGGGGAGAATTGTGGAGAAGTTTGTGTCCCCTGCAAGATGTTCCTGACTCCTCTCTGGAGCTGAAAACCCCAGGGAAGCTTCTCTCCTCCAAACCCTACCAACCCAGCCCTTCGCCCTTAACCAAGAAACCTTTCAATAAACATCCTCCTTTTCAACCAGAAAACAAGGTCCTCCTTATTTTAGTTTACACACTTCCCATCTTAACTTTGACCATCCCCTCAGGTCTACATAATTAGACCTTGAGAAAAATTACCAGGAATCACTTTTGATATTTCCCTGTAGATGCTTTAACTCTCACCCAAACTCCACAGAATTTTCTACAGCAAGGGAATGGCCCTCAGCAGGAACCCAGCCTGCATATTTTCACCTATCCACCCTGTGCTTGCTCCTCTTGGGCAGACTAGTTCACCTTCCCACTCCCAGGATCAGTCTCTCCTTGGATCCCCAAGGCCTCCAGGAGAATGTGTGAGTTCTCTTCCCTGCGACAGTCTGAACATCACTTCATCCTTGAATGTCTTTTCATCTCTAGTCTAAGCCCACATCACAGAGGCCATCCCTTTTATGTCTTCCTTCCCTCACCTGTAATCCCTGTCCTTACAGCCTGGAGCCACTTGCCCTTCCTTCCATGTCCATCCTGCTCCTACCTCCACAGGACACAGCCTCGGTTCCAATAATCCCTCTGTATAGCACTCACAGAAAAAAAAATTTTAACACCTAGATACTTTGTACTTGATCCACACTCCTCTCTGTGTGCCCTGTTTGGCTAATTTTCCTTTTACAAAGTCCCTCAGAAATATGGGTCAGCTCTACTCTCTACTGTCCCCTGTAGACAGCTCAATAGTTCTCTTATTTAGTTCTTCATGTTCAGCAGTTCATGGCTAGTCAATGAGTGCTCCAGATTACAGTCAAGTGTTGCATTCCAGCCTTACATCTTGCATCAGTCTTTGAACTGACTCCTCTCATTAGGAGCTCTGTGTTTGTCCTATTAAACAGGTTATTGTCCTGGCAGTCCCACACTCTGGGTACCTGAGCTGAGACAAATGAATGCACACATGAAATCCCATGCATGCACCCACATATGTTACAGACACGAGCACATATATACACATTCTCTGTGGTACAGCCTTCTTGGGTTTAAAATGGGCACCCAGGACCCTCCTAGGTGCCTCAGTTCCACACAGGTCCCCAACTCCACTTTCACTGTGATATATACAAGCCTCTCTCTTTTTGCCCAGTACATTCCCCAAGATGAGCTGAGCTGGGGACACAGCCCCTTCTTGGACCAGACATTAGTAAGGAAACAAGTTGTGAGGTACAGTTATCCCTTCTTCCTATCCCACTCCCTTTTAGGTTGATGGATTCCATGTACCTAATACTGTGTGATTCCATGGAAGGAGGGGCCACCATTTGCCACTCTCCCATGTATTGTACCTGTCCTCTGAATATGTGGCTAGCCCCTGGATTCACAGTACAGCTCTAGGCAAGTCTGGGCCTGGTGATAGGAAGGGCTGGATTTCAGGTCTGCACTTCTGTGTTATGTGTGCAGAAAAAGCACCTAGCTAACCATCCTTGCTGAATCTTTCTCTTTCCCTCACCTTTGGGGTTCAGGGTGAAATCTAGGTAGATTTTTCTCTCTTTTTTTTCTTGTGAGCACTGAAGTCTAAATTTATCTGGAGGTCTTAAACTTTCTGTTCCTTATCTATCCCCTCTCCTCCTCCAATATGTCCCCTCTTCTCAGGTTCCTTTTGGAGCAGGATAGGATGATTCAAGTGACCCCTTCTTGCTTCTTGCTCAGGCTTCACTGTGATTCCATCTTTCTCTCCAGTGAACATTCTTCCCTGAATGCATGAATGGATGTCTACTTCTTCCCTTTGGGTCTCTTGTCCTTGGGGCCCAAGGGAATAGGGCAGTTAGTTTGGGCTTCCAAGACTATCAGATATAAGAGGAAGGAAAGAAAGTGCTAAAAGGATCAGTCCCCCAAGGTCTAGGCTATGGGACTCCCTTCAACCGATTGAGGGGATCTTTTGGTCTGGGACTCAAAGAGATGATGGAAGAAATAAAAGGAAGTAAGGTGCAGTAAGACTTTCCATTGAGAAGATGGATATACAGCTAGATGCAATGGCAAATGCCTGTAATCTCAAAACTCAGGAGGCTAAGGCAGGAGGATAACAAATTCAAAGCCAGCCTAAGCAAATTAGCTAGGCCCTAAGTAACTTAGCAAGACCCTGTCTCCAAATTTAAAAAAAAAATAATAAAAAAAAATAAAAAGGGCTGTAGATGTGGCTCTGTGGTTAAGCCCATTTGGATTTAATCACTTGTAGGGAAGAAGGAGGGAGAGAATGGTGGGCATAACTGCTGAGTACCACCTCCTCCCTCAGCTCAAGCAGGACACCATAGACATGATGGAGCTCAGGACACACAGGCAAAAATGTGGGCACTTCCCATCCTTTAACTGAAGGAGAGAAAACAGAAAAAAATTTCCTGACCAGACTCCTGAAAAAGACAGGTGACAGGGACAGGCTTGTGTCAGGCAGGACCTCCCAGGTCAGAGAAATCTTCCCCCTACCTCCCTAGCAGGGAGGCCTCTTACAACTAACATAGACCCAATCTCTAAACAGGAAAGACTCCAGAAACTGACGCCATGAATCCACTGGACTCCCTGGAATTCAGACTTCGAGTCTTACGCCCCCTTTCCCACCAAGGCAGCCCTAGAAGATTCTCTACAGGGAGACTGAGCAGGGTCTGCATGATGTGATTTGTTGATCAGAAATCCTTCTCTATCTCCATTTCTCTTAACTCACATTAATTTGCAACTTCCCTGAGATTTTTACTGAGTAGTGGGGAGAATTCTGGCACCCTGAAGGAAAGCAGCCCAGAGAAGAAGTTCACAGTCTCTTGGAGCATTAGATGGAAAACAGTAGTCAGAAGGACTTGGGTCTCTCTTCTCTCCCCTTCCTCTTTTTCTTCCTCCGGTACATGGACCCCAACTGTCTGGGTCCTTACTGTATGGAGCTAACCATGGCTGGGACCTCCTGAGATAGTTTCTTTCTTCACCCTGGTCAGGTCACTGTGCCTACCCCATGTACTCACGTCCCTCAGCCTAGAGAATGAATGGATAGATGAATGGATAAAGAAAATGGCCTAGAGAATCTGTCCTGAGTCCCTCACCTTGGGTGGCAGCACTGAGGAGCTAGAGGGAGAGCAGGGGCTTTGGTTGCTGAGAACATTCCCTCACACTCTCTTCCTCCCCTGGTCTTCTGGAGCCCCAGCCACCACACAGCCATCTGGCTCCACAAGCAATGATCCCCTCTTCTGTTCAGTCTGTAAAATCACTGAATTTTTCTCCTTTTCCTCGTGAGCCCCTGCCCTGTGGGGGAGGGCGCCTTTCCTGAAAGCACCCTACATAGTTTCTCTGCCATGTGGCCCCTTTCCCTTTTGTTCTGAGTCCTCCCTGGCCTAGGCCTTGGGAATGTGTTCACACGTATATTTTTTGTCTGTGCTTTGGGTACTTTTTTCAAACATAGGCATGCATGCATGTAGCTCCTGCCTGGTCATATGAATGTGTTGTGCACACATGTGTACAAGGGCATGCAGATCCTCAAAGGACAGTTTCTGGGCTGTGGGTGTGTTGTAAGAGGAATAGGAATCTTGCCGTAACCCTGGGCAGTGGTAGGAAGGTGTACACAGTTCCTGCGCAGTCCCGAGCCTGGCTTTACCAACTCACCTGTCCTTCAGGGCCACCCTCCTTCTGCCATCTCCCAGAAGAGGGAGAGTATTCTTCATCTCTTATCCTCAGTCTCCTCTTGGGGGCAATGCAAAGTTGGGTGGGAGGTACTAGAGTAGATGTTCTTACAAAGGCAGCCTCATCTAGACCCATGGTCCTGGCATATGCTCTGTCTGTCCAGTTTTCAGGGTAGGTGTTTAGGCTCAGGAGATATCTCAGAAGGTGGCAGAGATACCATGTCATACCTGGTACATGCAGCTGGGTGACTCCACTTCTCAGGGGCCTTGTGTGATGGTGTTCAGTAAGGTGCAGCACCTGGTCCCACCCCTGCCTCTCACCACTCATAGCACCTCAGCCTGAGAGGCCATAGTTTAAGAAAAGAGCTCTTGATTCCACATCATCCATTTTTTTTTACACAGGTAAAACAAAATGCATATCTCTATATTCTGCAATCTTGGTGGGAAACCGCATTCTGGAACAAACGTAACCCCAAACCCTGTAAACATGATGGGGTGGATATGAGGTTGGGCTTGTGGGGAGGTGTCCATCAGGGAGGACTGGCCTGCCCAATGGGCCTGTCCCTGGTGCTGGCTGGCAGCATGGTGGGAGACGCCCTAGGTACACACAGCTGGCTGCTGAGAGGTTCTGAGGTCTGATAGCTGGTCAGCAGGGTGCAAACATTGTCCACAATATTAGCACAAGGCTAAGGGCAACAACACTGCATTTTGTGGTCAGGGCTGGAAGGGCACCTGAACCCTCTGCAACTCTTGCTCAGCTGCCAAAACTTCCCGCCTGTCCTAGATGACACTGACTGTGGGTGCGGTTCTTGCAGGAACAGCCTAGCCTCTGGTGAGGACCAGTGGTGTGGACTCCTGGTGACTTTGACTCCTCTGGTATAGTGCAGCCAGTGGGGGCTCTGCAGAGCTGGGCAAGGTCCCAAAGGTAGAGTCACTCATATAACATGGGCCTGAGCCGTTGCCTGGTGGGCTGTCACCAGGTGGCACACGTCCCTTGAGTGCATTGCCAGCAGAGGATGGCCTATAAGATTCTAGCACCGAGGCCTTGTCTGAAGCGTCTGGCTGGCAGCATTTGGCAGCCCCAGCAGCTCCTCAGCAGTGGCCCCGCTGGTCCAGATGGGATCAAAGGGCCTGGCTGCCCCAGCACAGCCCTCTAGGTCATTGGCAACCATATGCTTGAAGTCACGACCAGCCAGGCACATGGGCAGGTTGGAGGGCACCTCAGATGAGGAACTTCAGAACTTCTGCAGCCAGGACCAGAGTGGGTGAGGCTGGCAGTCTCATACCCTGGGATTGTTGTGGAGCTGCAATTACTGTAGAGCACAAAAAGGTGCCAGGGCCTCTGCAGGCAGCATTGAGAGGTTGTTGGCAAACAAGTAGTGTGTCCTGAGGTGGCCAAGGTCATGTAAGGCATGTGAATACACATGGGCCACATGATTCTGGTGCAGGAGGAGACAGTCAAGACTGTGCAGGCCACAGAATGTGTGCTCAGGCACGCTGAGGATGCGGTTACCATGAACGAAAAGGTGCGTGAGGTTGCCCAGGTCATGGAAGGCATCATATGGCAGTGCCTGCAGCCCATTTCCTTGAACTTAGAAGAACTGAAAGGCAGCCAGGACATGGAACAGGCCAGGGCCCAGTTCCTGCAAGCCACAGGGGTTCAGGTGCAGTGTGTGAAGGTGGCACAGGCCTTGGAATGTGGCAGGTATGAAGGTATGAAGCTGGGCATTGTCGTTGATATCCAGTTGCTCCAGGAGGGTCAGGCCAGAGAACACGGTGGCATCAATCTGGGCCAATGCATTAGACTGTAGCCACAGGATGATGAGATTGCGGCAGGTGTGGAAATCAGCAGCTAGCACATGAGAGATGCGGTTGCCATGCAGGAAGGTGAGCTGGGTGGAGGCTGGGATGCCAGTGGGCATGGCCTGCAGGCCTTGTTGAGGGCAGCTTACTGTCACTTTGGGCTACTGTATCACACACAGGCACCTGGACACAGTGCTGCCACCTTCCAGGCTTGTAGCCACAGCACCCATGCCAGCAGCCAGCTTCCTGTGGGTAGAAGAAAGGGTGGTTAGGGGTAGAGATCCCTAAGGGACTGGGAGGCCATGTTGGAGCCAGTTTGTCCCTTGGGATTGGGCCTTAGAGGGGCTGGAGACAGGTCTGAGCTGTGGCCTGGGATTTGGAGGTTTGAGGATCCTTGCTTTGCATACCACATAGATGGTGCTTGGCTATAACTTGCTCCTGGAGCCATACATTCTAGGAAACTATGTCTAAAGACTCCCCACTTCACCCTTCTGGATGCTCATGCCTATAATCAAGGTTAGCCTACTAGGTCACCCAACAAATACCTATGTGGAGGACTGTTGCTCACATCTGCATATACCTTCTTGGGACTCTAGTGAACAGAGTCCTCCAGGACCTGGTCTTCATCCCCATATTCCAAGCAATATTCCTGCCAGTACCCAGCCCCCTAACAGCTTGCAGGCCATGCTGGGAGAGGAGGAGATGTGCTCTTGGTAAACATTGTAGGACCACCCATACTAAGCTCAGGGACTATAAGGAAGTGGGGTTCAGGCAGAGGAGCTGCAATCTAAGTCTCATCCCTAGTCTGTCAGCTCTGAGATTTGTGTAGCTTATGCAGAAATCCTCCTCCCACACTGTAGAAGGAAACACATTGAGGTTCATAACCTTATGCTCTGCCTAGGCCCTTATAGCTCTTGATAAAATCTAGCAGGTGGGAGTCTGGGTAGTCCCCCTCATTTCATAATGGGGAGTTGTGATTTAATGAAAAAACTGCAAAAAAAACACTATAGGGTTCCAGGGGGTATGAAGTGGGTCTACCTACCAGCACCTCAGCTATCACAGGAACAGGGGTCTGGGTATAGGAAGGGCATGGGGTGAAGGAGTACTGTCTCTACCTCAGAGTACCCTGCCCCCAGCAGGCTGCTCCCTCCTCCACACATCCTCCCTTTTAAGCACTTCCTGACTTGGCTTGGAACACCTCCTGAAGCCTCCTCCCTGGCCTCATTCTCTGCTTGATGACCTCCCAGGGGAGGAGTTCACTCATCCTATCCAGTCACTGCATGGTCCCAGCTGCTCTCAACTCTCCAACCCAGATGCACACTCTACAGGGACAGCCTCCCAGCAGCAATCTCCCCCTTGCTCATGGTGTTGCACCCTCTCTTCCCTTGAAGGGCCAGACACTCCTGGACTTTCAAGGAGGCTCCATACTAGCAAAAGACTTCTCCTAGGGCTAGGGCGACCTGGCCTCAACAGCAGGGCCTATTATTCCACCATTGGATTCCCTGCGCCCTTTGAATGCTGAAGGTTCTTTCAGCCTGCCTTGCTTTCAGGAGTGAGTCTATTAAAATGTGAATCCTCATGCGGACAAATTGCTCGCGGCAGAACTAACATCATTAAAATTGCGATATTACCAAAAGTTCTCTATAGGTTTAATGCAATGCCAATTAAAATCCCAATGGCATTTTTTGTAGAAATAGAGAAAGCAATCATGGAATTCATATGGAAAAATAAAAGACCCAGAATAGCAAAAACAATTCTAAGCAGGAAGTGTGAATCAGGTGGTATAGCTATACCAGACTTCAAACTATACTACAGAGCAATAGTAACAAAAACAGCATGGTACTGGTACCAAAACAGGTGGGTGGACCAATGGTACAGAATAGAGGACACAGAAACCAATCCACAAAACTACAACTATCTTATATTTGATAGAGGGGCTAAAAGCATGCAATGGAGGAAAGATAGCATCTTCATCAAATGGTGCTGGGAAAACTGGAAATCCATATGCAACAAAATGAAACCGAATCCCTTTCTCTCGCCATGCACAAAAGTTATCTCAAAATGGATCAAGGAGCTTGATATCAACTCAGAGACACGGTGTCTGATACAAGAAACATTTGGCTATTATCTACATACTGTGGGGTCGGGCTCCAAATTCCTCAATAGGACACCCATAGCACAAGAGTTAATAACTCGAATCTACAAATGCGACTTACTCAAACTAAAAATTTTTTTTTCTCAGCAAAAGAAACAACAAGAGAGGTAACTAGGGAGCCTACATCCTGGGAACAAATCTTTACTCCTCACACTTCAGATAGAGCCCTAATATCCAGAGTATACAAAGAACTCAAAAAATTAGACAATAAGATAACAAATAAGCCAATCAACAAATGGGCCAAGGACCTGAAAAGACACTTCTCAGAGAAAAATATACAATCCATCAACAAGTACATGAAAAAATACTCACCATCTCTAGCAGTCAGAGAAATGCAAATTAAAACCACCCTAAGATACCATCTCACTCCAGTAAGATTGGCAGCCATTATGAAATCAAACAACAACAAGTGCTGGCGAGGATGTGGGGAAAAGGCTACACTTGTACATTGTTGGTGGGACTGCAATTTGATGCAGCCAATTTGGAAAGTAGTATGGAGATTTCTTGGAAAGCTGGGAATGGAACCACCATTTGACCCAGCTATTCCCCTTCTCAGTCTATTCCCTAAAAGAGCATGCTACAGGGACACTGCTACATCAATGTTCATAGCAGCACAATTCACAATAGCAAGACTGTGGAACCAACCTTGATGCCCTTCAATAGATGAATGGATAAAAAAAATGTGGCATTTATACACAATGGAGTATTACTCTGCATTAAAAAATGACAAAATCATTGAAATTTGAAGGAAGTGGATGGCATTAGAGCAGATTATGCTAAGTGAAGCTAGCCAATCCCTAAAAAACAAATGCCAAATGTCTTCTTTGATATAAGGAGAGTAACTAAGAACAGAGTAGGGACAAAGAGCATGAGAAGAAGATTAACATTAAACAGGGATGAGAGGTGGGAGTGAAAGGGAGAGAAAAGGGAAATTGCATGGAAATGAAAGAAGACCCTCAAGGTTATACAAAATTACATACAAGAGGAAGTGAGGGGAAAGGGAAAAATAATACAAGGGGGAGAAATGAATTACAGTAGATGGGGTAGAGAGAGAAGAGGGGAGGGGAGGGGGGATAGTAGAGGATAGGAAAGACAGCAGAATACAACAGACACTAGTATGGCAATATGTAAATCAATGGAAGTGTAACTGATGTGATTCTGCAATCTGTATACAGGGTAAAAATGGGAGTTCATAACCCACTTGAATCAAAGTGTGAAATATGATATATCAAGAACTGTGTAATGTTTTGAACAATCAACAATAAAAAAAATAAGAAAAAAAAAAGAAGGCCCCATTTGATTTCTGGGTTGAGCGGGTGCAGGAAGAGGCAGAGCCCAGGAGGCAGGTCCCTGAAGCAAAAAGCTCCCCAAGTCCCATTCTTGGGAAAAGTGGGTGGGCCCGTTCATTTGCCTGAGCTGCCATGACAAAGTACTGCAGACCAGTGGCTCCAACAGCAAACGGATTGTCTCAGTTCTGAAGGAAGGTGTTGTCTGCTGGGTTCCTTCTCAGGGCTGCGGGGATACATAGCCTCTCCCTGGTCCTTGTCTTGTAGATGTGTCACCACCTCTGTGTGTGTCTGTCTGCAGTTTCACCTCCTATCGAGGCATTAGGCAACCCTGTCCTACTGTGGCCCTATCTTAAGCATCTGCAGTCACCCTATTCCCACATAAGGTCATATCTAAGGTACGGGGGTTAGGACTTCAACGTACGAACTTTAGGGAAGCACATGTCACCCACAACGTGTGTTTTGGTAGCTCTCTGAAGAAGAACTAGATTTCCACCTGCTGTGGGAGGGGCTGTTCAAGGGAATCCCAGCTCCATCTGAAGAGGCGGACAGGCCCCCAGCTGACAGCTCTGTGAGCAGACACTGCCTGGGGTTTGCCCTGTGCTGGTCAAACAACATGTCAACAAGTGGCTTCCTCATAACATTCTGCGAAATGCCTGATCTTTGTATCCTGACAGCAGTGTGCCCTGATCCCTGGCCATGCGAGGCCATCAGTAGGCTAGGATTCAAGTCTCACCCACACTGTGGCGAGGGGAAAGGCATTGGAAATTTTGTGCATTTTTGGGGAGGAATAAAAAAGAATCTGGTGGATGAAGTCAAGGCTGAAAGGCCAGCCTCCTGGGGACAAAGCTAGCTGCTCTGACCTTCTTGGGGTCACTGGCCAATGGGGTAGCTCAGGGCTGCATCCCAGAGATGAGGAGCCAGCTGTTGTGTTCCTCCTCTCCTGCCATCTAGGGGCCCAGCCACCGAGCCATCACCTCCAACTGAGCACAATTAATAGTTGACACAGTCTCTTAAGAATTGATCTCATTTATGTTCTCTAATTGGCTCACTTTCTTCCAAGATAACACAGTGAAATAGTGGCATTTCAGTGAGATCGAGGCAGGTGTGTTAATTATTGACTGCCCCATTCTGAGCGTGCAGGTGGACGAGAGGCAGTGGCTTTGCAGGCAGTAGCTGTTCCTGGGTGTCTCCTCTCCGGCCCTCTCATTCTTAAATCCCATTTCCTTCCAGTTAGTGTGTGCCTGGTACTAGGAGCTCACACAAGGTTTCAGCTAGAATGGTTCTGGAAACCATCTAGCAGGACTTTCCAGGTGGGAAAACCAAAGCCTCAAGAGGAGGAGCCGCCCATCTGCAGACCCACAGCTGTGTCAGTAGCAAAGCCCCAGGGTTCCAGGGCCTAGTGGGCTGCCCCTGAATGTCTCATGCCATCCTGAATATCTGGGGATGCGATAACCCCTATAGAGACTTGCTGTGAAGATGAGCTAGGAAAGTTGCTCTCTGCTCACCGCCACCTCCAGGAGAGGGTTCTGGTCAGGAGACAGCAGCCAGTGCACGCTGCCAGGACTCTCTTTGGCCCATGTGCTGTTTCTTTATCCCTCCAGAACTCCAGAATCTTTCTAAGGGCAAGACGTTTTGTAGTGTGCCTGGTACAGACCGGCTGTGAGGACAGAGAAAAGACAAGTAGTAAGATTCTTTATAAAACCAAGAACTGACCCGACAGCCACTGCCGTCAAGCTGTGTGGCAATCCTGTGGGTTCCAGGTCTGATTTGGGGTCCTCTAGAAAAGTGGTCCAACCTCTGTGATTCTGCTGAGCCACCACTCAAAGTCAGCTACCAAAATGGCATGACAAATCACTTTGCCAGCACTTGCTGTCACATGACAACAAACTGATGCCCAGAGTCATGAGGGCCCAGCTGGCCACAAGAGAGAGGCTTCTCGGAGACAGTTGCAGATCCAGAGCAGCCCAGGCTCTACGCCTCCTCTGGGCATTCCACCTGCGGACTCACCTGGCAAAGGCCAGTGGGAAGAAGGCTCCCTCCCTGGTTTTCATTCCGTCAGAACTTTCTCCTTGCTCTCAGTGCATGGAGAGATAGCAGCAGCTGCGCTCTCATGCAATGACGTTGGGGTTGGTCCCAGGTTTGAACTTGGGCTCTGCCATGGTGGCTGCGCCATTGAGCTTCTTTGCTTTAGATGCCCACTTGTTCAACAGTGGTAGCGATGGCAGGATCCCTCTCCGTGGCTTCAATCCACTGTCGACTGAAAATAATCAGGAAAAAAATGCATTTGTGTTGAACACAAACATACTTTTTTCTCATCTTTATTCCCTTTGAAAAAATAGAGTGCGCTGACCATGCGCACGGGATCCACGTGGTCCTGGGTGTGAAAAGCCACACAGAGATGCTGCGGAGTTCTCAGGAGGCTGTGCCACAGGCTGGAAGTGAGCAGGACGCTATTTTATAAGGGGCTTTGAGCCTCTGGGATTTGGGTATTCTCAGGAGTCCTGGGATTAGTCCTCCATGGACACCAAGGGACAGCTATAGCTCGCAGGTAGTTGGGCGTGAGGCCTGGGTGAGGGGTAGCTCAGTAAGTCCTGTTCCCTTCCTCGGGCACCCAGAGGAATGCACTGTACTCCTGAGCACAGCTGCAAGCCACAGAGGAGTCTCCTTCCCACAGGTGCCTGAAAAGCTTTCCTGTGGCCAGGAGGTCACCTGGCTGAGAAGGTGGATGTCCAGCCCCAAAGGCTCTGCCGTAGCTGACGGATTGGGCCCAGGTACTTCTGCACCTTGACGAGCATACCCTTGTGGTACTCAAGGGACTCTGGCCACACTCTGAGAAACCTCTGCTTGTATTTAACAAAAGGGGAGGGAGCAGGTTCGGCCTGTGAATGGGAGATTGTGATGCCTGGGTTGGGGTTCATGTGCCATATCTCTTGACATAAAGTGAAATAACCCATTTCAGGGGACCAAAACACAAATTGTCACAGGGTGAGAAAGCAGCAGCCTGGGTGGGACAGTCCACAACTGGGATATGGTTTTCTTGCAGAGATGGGAGCTTTTACACAGCTCCCATGCAACCCACCAATTTGGAAAGCAGCCTGGTATTGCCAGACTTACCACTGATTTGTCAAAGGAACCCTAAACTATAGATATTGGCATAAAATCTCTGCATTTTAAAAGCTGGAGATAATGAATAATTAATTTCTACTTCTTATTTTTTCAGTGGCGCTGGGGCTGCCCCCAGGACCTGGTGCAGGCCGAGCATGTGCTTGTAACAGTGGCTGCAGCCTCTGCTCTATTTGCAAGGGAATTTTTAACCACGTGGGCTAAACAGAGCCTACTATGGGCCTGAATTGGCCCCTGGGCTGACAAGTGGTCACCGTGGGGCCCATGCTGCCTTTTCAGTTCACAGATGCAGTCTCAGGAGACTGGAGGGGAGCAAAGCTGGCACAGGCCATGCCGCCGGGGACCTTGGGCTGTGCTTTTGCCCCTTCCCAAGATGCAGAGAAATGGGCCTTCCTCGGCCTCTAGAAGCATCCGAAGCCAGGTCTCCAGGCTCCCGGGCCAAGCTCCCAGATCCAACTGGGAGTGGGGTGAAGGCCTCTGGGGCCGAGGCGAGGCCAGAGCTGGGCTCACTCATGCGCCGCTGCCACCTTCCCCTTTGATGTCTGGGCATTCCTGTTCTGGCACCCCGTGCGGCAATGGCACCAGGCTGCCTGCCCCTGCAGCCTCCTCACACCAGAACAGCACTTGGCAGGGATTTCTGGGGACTTCAAAGGCAGAAAGTTGCCCTGGGATAACTTCAGGAAGGCGCCTCACGGGTGTGAACTGCAGCAAGGGGAGACAGGAGATCAAAGTGGAACCAACTTTGAATACAGTGGAAAGGACGACCTGGCCCTGCTACCTGCTCAGAGGAGGGTGCGTGTGGGCCTTCAGGACGACAGTGACAGGGTCAGAATCAGAATGCCATCTTCCCGCCCCTCTTGATACGTCTAGGCCCTGTGCCCACAGAGGGTCTCCTCTGACAGGAGGCCTTTCTTGAGTTTTGGAGCCTCCCGGGTGCAGCGCTGCTGGGTGAGGCCACTTGGTTTGACCTGCTGAAGCCGGGGATTGCAGAAGGGCAAGGCAGCCAGCCAAGTGCCAGTAAATCTCTTGCTCTTGGGAAGTGCCAGGCAGCACCCTGAAAGGGGAAGTGATGTGTGGGCCCACCTGCTGATGACTTGTTGCCGTTCCTTAGCCTGGCACCGCAGTACCCGCTACAACCTGGTTGTTGGAAACCAAGCTCCCAGCTGCCAGCCACGGCCTCAGGTGCCCTGCTGCCCAGAGGGGCTATTTGTGTGTGTCTGTCTGGGTTCTGGAAGCGCACGCAGGCCATGCAGCAAGAGAAGGCCCTACCAACCAGCCTGGGGAGCTGTCTGTTAAATGACATGTTGGCGCCCGGTGCTGGGGCCTGCTCCAGCTGTCAAGATTGTCTGGAGGCCCAGCACGAAGTGACTAGACCAAAAGGAGGGGCGGGCTCTGTCCAGGCAGCAACTGGCCACCATCATTCGAGAAACACGCATGAATGAGTTATTTACAAAAGCAATAATGGCCCATGCTAAAAATTTCAAATAGGCTTAAAATGAAAAGCGTCCCCCCATTTTTAATCTTGCATCCAAGAAATAAACAATATCAAAAATATCCTGTTCTAGAAAACAAGCATTTTTCCAAATGTCCTTCAGAAATGAGCATTTATTTTATTTTATTTTTTTTTAGGGGGGATGCTGGAGATTGAACTCAGGGCACTCAACCACTGAGCCACATCCCCCTGCCCTATTTTTTATTGTTCTCAGAGACAGGGGTCTCTCTGAGTTGCTTAGCACCTTGCTTTTTGTGGAGGCTGGCTTTGAACTCGGGATCCTCCTGCCTCAGCCTCACAAGCTTCTGGAATCACAGGTGTGCTCCACCATGCACAGCAGAAATGAGCACATCTTAGAGCAGTCTGCTTCATCTCCTTTTCTTGTCACGTATATTTTGCATCCTAATGGGTCATGTTTTTCTAAATCACTCCATAATACTTCATGGATGTGCTGAGACTCGCCCATCCCTTCTCTGGGGTCTTTGTGGTCCCTCTGGTTGTACGAGCTCTAGGGTGGTTTACTTGTTTGATGAGATGTCTGAATTCTTTTAGATTTTCACCAAATACAAACTCTTCTCCATGATCCTTGGAAGAATGGAAGTGGGCACCAATTTTACAGTGGAGGAAAGTAGCATTCAGACTAGTAAAGTGATCTTCCCTGGGCCACGTACCTGGAGTTTAGAACAACCATTTGTTCAGAAGATGTTTGTAAAACATGATGACTGTCATTTACAGGTCCCGAGGGACACCATGGAATCCCAAATCCTGCCCTCTCAGTGCTTACAAACTGCACTAAGTGCTTTAAAGGGGAACCAGGGAGCCATGGGAACACTATTTAACTGAACTGAGCTTGGACTGAGGAGTACATATGGACTCCATGCAGGGTCCCCTGGAGAAGGTCCCATTTAAGGTGAAGTGAGAAGGAGCATCAGTTACCAAGGCAAGGCAGCAATCCTTTCAGGTTAGGACTGTTCACACCATCCCCTTGTGGATGAAAAAAGTGAGAAGAGAAAGATTAAGTAATTTGCCTAAAATAATTATGGTTAAATCATAGTTAGATACCTATAGTGTACATCAAGATAGACTGCATTACAGCCCATCAAACAGGTCTCAATAAATTTTTTTTAATATTTATTTTTAAGTTCTCGGCGGACACAACATCTTTGTTGGTATGTGGTGCTGAGGATCGAACCCGGGCTGCACGCATGCCAGGCGAGCGCGCTACCGCTTGAGCCACATCCCCAGCCCAGGTCTCAATAAATTTAAGGATAACAATCATAAAAAAGTGCTTGCTTGCTTGCTTTCTTTCAACATTATAGATTTATTTATTCCTACTTTAAGATGAAAATGATAGCACCATTTCATTCATCTTTGAAGGGTAACAGAATATAATACCCCCAAATATGCCGCTTTGGCACAAAGATTATTTTTAGTTCAGGGCTATTGAGAAGAAACAGATATCATATTTTACTGCATAAGTGTCACAGATTTTATGACAATTATTTTTTTGCAAAAAAGTGAATGCAACAATTATACTTTCTGAACAAAGTAGAATGAAATTAGAAATTAATAATAATAAGATATTTGGGAAAACAAAATATCTGGAAATAAAATAACATGTTACTAAGTAACTTATGGGGCAAAGACAAAAATGAGAGAAATTAGAAAATATTTTGACCTGAAAGAAAAAAATGTAACATATTAAAATATGCAGAATAGAGCTAAAGCAGTTACAGAGGAAAAATTATAGTCTTAGAAAAGAATAAATGTCTAAAGTCAGTTATCTAAGTTTTTTGTTTCAAAAAAAATAGAAAAAGAGAGCAAAATAAGCCAAAAACAAATAGAAAGAAGAAAATAATAACAAGAGCAAAATTAATAAAATGAGAAACAGAGAAAATTAGTGAACACCAAAGTTTGTTCTCTAAAAATAATTTATAAAACTGATAAAGTTTTAAATAGATTAATTCAAGGGGGAAAAACATATTGACCACCAATATCAGAAATAAAAAGGGATTATCAGCACAGATCCTATGGACATTGAAAGGAAAATAACAAGATACCATGAACAGCTTTATGCCAACAAATTTGACAAACTAACTGAAGTGAACAAATGTTTTGAAAAACAAGAACTTGCCAAAATTGACATGCAAAAACTAGAATATATGCATAACCCTATGCCTAAATTGAATTTGTTGCGAAAAACCTTCCCCAAAAGATAATGCCATGCTTGGATGGTTTTACTGTTGAATTCTACCAAGTATTTCAAGAAGAAATGACGCTGAAATGTCACAAGTATTTTTAAAACATAGAGGAGGAATGTTTTATAAGCCTGTTTTATAAGTTCAATGAATCTTTGATGCCCAAATCTGATAGACATGATTAAAAAAATTGTAGAACAATATTTCAGAACTATAGACACAAATCCTTAAAAGTTAATAGCAAATTGAATCCAGTGATACATAGCCATGATAATATATTATGACAAATTAGAGTTTATTCCAAAAAGTGAAAGCTTTGTTTTATATTTGAAAATACAAATTCAACATTATTTAATTCAACAAATTAAACATAATTTAACAGAATGACAAAATAAAGGAGGAAAACCAAATGATTATTTCAATGAGTTCAGGAAATGCATTTGAAAAAATTATACCAAACTAATAATAGTGGGGAAGTTCCTCAAACTGCTAAAGGGCATCTAAAAAAAATAATCGGAAGCTGACATAATTAATGAAGAAAGATTGAATTGTTTTCTTTTGAGATCTAGAACAAAACAAAGAGAACTGTTCTTACCACTCTGTCCAACATTAAGGACCTAACCATTGCAATAAGGCAAGAAAACATATCATATGGAAGGAAGAAATAACTCTACCTTTCCTTGCAGCTAATATGATGATTTATGTAGAAAATCTAAGGAAGAATAATAAAATAACTATCAGAATTAATAAATGAATTTGAAATTACCATGAATATAAGATTGATATGAGAATTAATTGCATCCTTATATACCAACAGTAGAATAGCAAAGTTGATTTTAAAAAAGAGTTAGACTTGGATAACTTACTATACCTAGTAAAAACATAAACACATAGATCAATGGGACAGATAAGGAAATTCATAAATAGAACAATGCATATCTGGTTAGTCGTTTTGACAAGGGTCCCAAGACATTTCTACGCCAATAGAAGTAGTGCAGGATATCCATGTAGGATAAAAGATGAATATTGATACTTCATCCAGGACATAAAAAATTAACTCAAAATGAATTATAGACCCAAATGTAAAACTGTTATAAGTTTTAAGCTTTTAAAACTGCAAAACTTTTAGAATAAAACCACAGGAGAATATCATTACAACCCTGGGGTAGTCGGGATTTTCTTTAATAGAACACAATAAGCACAGATCATAACAGAGACAGATGACAAATTAGACTTCAATTAAAATAAAAACAATCTGTTTTTTGAAGGACAACACTGAGAAAATGAGTGGGGAAGCAATGTTTGCAACACATATGACAGAAAATAAATTAGTCTTAAGAATATAAAGAACTCTGACACTCTAAAAATAAGACCAACAACTGAACAAGAAATTGGGTGAATATTATAATAGATACTTCTCAAAAAAAGACATGAGAATGATCCTTCAAAACATGAAAAGATTCTCAATATCATCAGGCATTAGAGAAAGGCAAAATAAGTGTCAGGGATACAACTATATACCCACTAGAACGTCTAGAACAGACACCGTGCTCCTCAATGATGAAGAGCTAGCTCTGGGTGGGGAAGGAGTGGAAGGCGTCTGATAACAGCGTTTGTAAGTTTCTGTGGTGTAAATGCTCCCACCAATGGTAGATTTCAAGCTACTAATAATAGGCCCCTGAACCTGGACTTGGAAAGCAATGCATATAATTGATTGACAGGTTCAAAACTGTACCAGAGGTTGATGAATATGTGGGGCAACAAGAGCTCTCATATGGTGCAAGATGGTCAGACACTTGTCAAAGATGGTTTTGCAATTTTTAAAAAACTAAATGTCACCTGCTGCATGATTTAGTTATTCAACTATGACGTCCACCTGAGTACATGGATGATCACCGCAGCTTTACTGGTCAGAGCCCCCTGGAGGGAACCACATGTCTGTCTGCAGATGACAGGGGTTTGGCAGCTCACATGACACAGTGGACTATTAGTGAGGAATGAAAAGGAACCAACTGTTGTCCATGAACTCCTAGGATGGGTCTCAACATCGCCAAGCCAAGTGTGAGGAAGCCAGAGGAGAAAGAGAGTAGGAGCCGTGTGATTTCACAAATGAGATGTTTTCAAAATGCACGCTAACCCACGGTGACAGTGCCCACAAGTGGCTGTCTGACAAGAGGGTGGAGGGAAGGACGATGACAAGGTGAGCTTCGGTGGTGCAGGGCCTGCTGCAAGTTTGTGCTGAGGAATCCACAGACCTGGACTGTGGCAACTTGAATGGGGAAGGTCCCTAACAGCCGAGGAGCCATGGAGGTGGTGGGACCTTCAGGAGGAGGGACCTGGTGCAAGGAAAGCTAAGTCATCGGTGCTTTAGGGGGCTCTGGGGAGCCGGCCCCTCCCGTCTCTCTGCTTCCTGGCCTCCCTGAGGTGAGCAGCCCCCTCTGCTACATGCTTTCACCACCACAGGGCCAAAGCAGGAGGTTCGCCATGATGAACCCTGTGAATCTGGGTTCCATACAGTGTCACCATTAACAGAGAACTAATCTATAGACATATGTCAACCACGATCACATTGGACCATTTAAATATGTGCCATTTAGCAGATTTTGATTATATATATCAATGCAGCTCAATTTTTTTTTTGTACCAGGGATTGAACTCAGGGACACTCAACCACTAAGCCTCATCCCCAGCCCTATTTTGCATCTTATTTAGAGACAGGATCTCACTGAGTTGCTTAGTGCCTTGCCATTGCTGAGGCTGGCTTTGAACTCACCATCCTCTTGCCTCAGCCTCCCAAGCCTCTGGGATTATAGGCATAGGCCTCCACTCTGAGATCAAAACTATTTTAGAATGATGCAAACTCCTGGGCTGGACCCCAGAGCTCAGAGACAGGAGCCCCAAGAGAAGAACGATGCTCGCTCCTCCAGAGACACCTGTGAAGTGACACCTGCTGCCGAAGCCCTCCAATCTGACTGGGTGTGACAGCCCCAAGGTGGGTGAAGAAGGCTGCTTCGGCTTCAGGGTGGAGCCTGAGGGGCTCGCACACTCAGGCAGGAGCATGTGCGTCTCCACTCCCTGGAGGTCCCCGCGTCTGCAGGGAGCTTGGCCTGAAGTTGCTCAGCCAGGAGGTTGGCAGAGGGTCACAGGTTTGGACTGAACCTCCCCTCACATTTCCTAGCTGGGTGACCCCTGCAAATGCCTCTGGAGCCGTGGTCTGCTGCTGTGCATCCAAGTCACCCCAGTGGTGTAGCCCCAAACAGCTGCCGTCATTTGTTTTGCTCATGATGCTTTTGCAGTGGGACGCGGCTCTGTGGGGATGGCCGGTCTGCTCAGCACTGGGTTTTTCGGTGACCCAGTCAGGCCGACAGTGGAGCCTTGCACACCTCGGGGATTAGCACAGCCAACTCCCAACATAGTGGAAAATCTACATGTAACTTTGACTCCCCTCAAATGTAACCTGTCACAGCGACAGAACACTGACCATGTGCCTATGTCCGCACTGATCAAAAGCTGATTAACTGCTAATAGCCTGCTGTTATAAGCTTGGCCAGTGACATAAACAGTCAATTAACACGTGTTCTGGGTGTTGTAAGTATTATATACACTGAAGAGTCTTCAAGAACTGTGAGGAATGACTTTACTGAGACATGCCATTTACTAGAGAGACAAACTGCTCACACAGAGGTCATGGGCATCACGTGGCTGGTGTTTCCAGCGTAGACTGGGAACAGTTGAGCTCACAGATGACAGCAGGAGGTGGCCACGGCATTATCCTGGGGGTGCAGTGTTATGCAGTGATGATTTCCTTCTGCGTCTCCACATTCAGATGCTTCTCTCCACAGCAGATGGAGCCACATAAGGCTGAAAGACCATGTGTCAGTTTTGATAAATTTTGTTTTTTTTATAATTGATTCAGGTATCTATGATAGAAAAGGATAAGCTAGACTCTTACCTGCATGTGTTTTAGATATTTGTGCCATACCTACATTGGTCTTATTGTTCTCAATATTCCTAGGCTACACAGTTCATCTGTGAGTTTCTTCAAATTGTCATAAATCAAAAAAAAAAAAGGAAAGAAAAAAGAAAAAATCCATGTGTAAGCGGAGCTCCTGTGCTCACACTTGTGTGGGCTCTCACTGGGCCACAGGCATCGTGCCCAACCTATGCTTCCACCTGCCTCAGCAGCAGTCTATCCGAGCTGCTCTCAGGGTTTCCTGCAGCAGGAAGGCCATGTTCCAAGGCCAATTGTAGGGAGAACCAGGCAGAAGTTGGACCCCTTTTAGCACCTGGCCTCAGATGTCACAAAGTGTCACCTTGCCCACTGGCCAGTTTCATCCATGAATGTCCCTCTGTCTCACCCTCTCCCAGCCACGCTGGCCTTTCTGCTCGGCAGACACCAGACACCGTGGTATTCCTGTCCCTCTGCCTGAAGCATGCTGCACAAGGCTGCCTCCCGCGCCCCAGGCCTCAGTCTAGTGCTTCCCTCGCCCGCTGTCCCCTCCTGCCTGCGGCCCGCTCCTCGGCCAGCCCAGCCCGTAGCACTTTCTGCACAAGTGGAGATATCGCTGCAGACTCCTGTGCTGCAGGCAGGCCTTGTCGGGCTTCTCTCCGAGCTCTGTCACTTGCGGATGGTGGACCATGACTGCTCGCCTCTCGCTGAGCTTTAGCTCTGTGTCGTCACAACAGGGTGCTGCTACTGTACCCAGATGTCTGATAGTTGGAAGGGATAGCTGAGAGAAGGGACATGCACTGTTTAGCACAGTGCCAGGGACATGGTGGATGACCCCAAAAAAGGAGCTCTCATTATCTTTAAGCTGTCCCTCAGTATTCACAAGGGACTGGTTCCAGACTCCCTCTTAGGTACCCAAATCCAAGGATGCGAAAGTCCCTTATGTAAAATGGAGAATGTTCAGATAGCCCAGGAATGCCCTATCATATACTGAAAATAAAATCCAATACAATGTGGATGCTTGTTATATTTTATTATTCAGGGAACAATAACAAGGAAAAAAGAGGACTACATGTTCTATAGAATTTTTTTTTTTTTTTGGTCTATGGTTGGTAGACTCTCTGAAAGGGGAGCTGTTACACATTTCCTCATCTGATATTCCAGCAGCTCTGGGAGGCATCTCCACTGACAGATGAGGAACCTGAGGTCCAGGTGGCCATGCAGATGCCCATGGTCACACAGCCAGATGGTGAGGAGGCCCAGGAAGGAGCCAATGGAGACGCTTTCTTAGTGATGGTGGAGGATGAGGGCTGGGCCTGAGGGCCCTGGGGTGAGAAGCGCCCGGGGCACCTGCGTAGGCCAAGTGGTTCTTTAGGTATTGGGGGGGACCACTGCCCATGTGCACTGGGTAAGTGACCAGTGCCTGGCAGAAGAAAGGCATTCATTCTTTTATTGCCAGAGCTTCAATGACCAGAGAGGCCACATGACATGAAACCGAGGCAGGCGGCTGACTAGTGGCCAAGGTTAAGAACCTGAGCTAGGGGTGCGTTTGCATCCCGGGCAGGTGATCTTTGGTAAGTTACCTAAGCTCTCTGGGTCTTACTTCCCTCACCTGTAAAACCTGGGGTATCTGTCCTGGCTGCTTCCTCTGCCCATGGCACGGACCTCCACAGCCAGAGACAGCCCTCATCTCCCCAGTGTCTTTAACACACCAAGGAGTTCAGGCCTTGATCACCTTTCTTGAAAATGAAATTGACTCTCAGGTAGGTCCACTTGTCCCTGCACTGCTTCTCGCTACTCAATACTGGGAACTTGTTTATCTGCACCGGCTGTTCATTCATTCGTTCCTCTTCACTTTGCTACCGTGTAACCTCCTCTGGAGCTGCATATGCCTCTATGGGTCATAGGTCAGTGCTGAATTCAGAGCACTGAGAAGGCGGCCTGTTCATAGGAATAGCTCAGCTGGCTGCAGTTCCTGTAAGCAGACCATGCTGCAGGGCTGACTTGTAGGAAGTGCTCCAAACATGCAAGGCTATCTCATTGCTCGGATATTCAGCCCTCTCTGGAATTCAACCACAGTTTTAATGATAAATTCCCGCCATTTTTATTTCTAGCCTAAGGCCTCCAAACAGCCAAGGACTTTCTCTCTTCCTTCGGAGGTTCCAGGGTGCAGTAGAAAGGCAGAATCCGGGACCCTCCCCAGAGGAGCTGAGTCAGAATTTTTTATGCATTGTCACCAGATCCTGGGGGTGGGGGCACACTCAGGAGAAGAACGCACTAAGTTAGGCCACTTTCTTCTTTTCTGGACTCTCTTTACCACCTCCCCAGGCCCTCATCTTACCAGTGGCCCCTGCTTCTAATGCATTGAAAGGCTCTTTCCTTTGGGAGTTTCCTCACTGCAAGCCATCAGTCACACCCTCAGCAAAATCTCTCTGGGCTCTTGGCTTCTGCCTCTGAAGGAGTGTCTCATGTTCCTGTGTCCTCTTTTGAGGATATCTGAGAACACACTGTGTCACTCTGTCCCCTCTTCATGAAATGGTCAGCTTTTTGAGGACACAGCCCAATTTTTCTCCAGATCCTACAGCTTTGCCAGCCTAACTTAATTAGGATCTGCTTTGGAAGCAAATGATTTCAGCCTTTCTCTCCTTGCGTATGCTAGAGATCCGAAGACATTTAACAGTGTCGCGCTCAGGCATTTGTGGTCTTGAGCTGTGCGCTTGGAAAGGCAAGACCATTTCATCTCCGATCTCATCTTGTGCAGGCTCAAGCTACTCAAACTGACTTTTCTTTTATTCAACAAACTTGAAGATGGTGTGAATGCCACTGGCCAGCTAGAGCGCCTGCCAGGGAAATAGACACCTGCAAATAAGCTCGCAATCTTGTGGAGGGGACAGACCCACCACTTGGACACACCAACAGAGTCTTGCTGTAACATCGTCTGCACCAGTAGAAAGCAATCTAGATGTCAGCCCTTTGACACATCACACCCAAAACTCCATGTTGCAGTTGTTAAAGAGAATGAGACGGGTAGAGAATCGGTGCCAGGAAATGAGCTCTAGAGCATGGCGAATGACGGGAAACATCTTGCAGCATGTGTGCCGTTCAATCCTGGTTACACCTAAATAGGAACAGGGTTGTATGTCCTGGGTACAACAAGGGTTGAAAGAACAACAAATTAGGGACGATGATCAAAAGACACCTGAGCCTTATCTGTAATTATTTGTTTTCTCTAAACATGGAAAATATATGTATGTAATATTTGTGCAATTATGGAATCCACCACAATTTTACAACCTACCAATGTTAAATTAATTCAAATTTAAAAAATTAAACAGGATAAAAAACAATTAAAATCGCCAGAACTGGGAAGTTAGGAGATATTCCTAACTTGGAGACGACTTCATGAAGGACTCCCCTGGGCTAGCAGAGGTTCAAGGGCTTGCTCAGAGTCTCGCAGTTAACAGAGGAAGCAGGGTGACTGTAGCACATGTGCTTTGAACTAAATGTGGAATGGACATGACAGACAAGTGTCAGGTTCTCACCCTGCCAGGGGAGATGTGGCATTCTCATTGGTGCCCAGATCATTAATTAATCCATTAATCCATCCCTTTTTTTAAAAAATGAAGGCTTTTGTCCCTTGCTCCAAGACTCCCTTCCCTAGGAGGATGAGACAACTGCCTTGCAGCACTGCTTTCTTTCAAACTTCTCTCTGGCCCGGAGGTCTTGCTGCAACTTTACAAAAAAATCTCTGCAAACTGCCCACCCCAAGGGTACGTGGAGCTGTGACCCAGAGTCTGCATCCACTGTCCCTTCTGCCAACCTCTGTGCTTCACCATCAACCCCTGTTACCACACAGGTAGGCAGGGCCAGTCTCATCAGTCCAGATCTGATAAGGCACCACCCGGGGGATCCTGGGTCTCTTTGTTTTTATAACTCTCATGCACCATAAGAAAATTGCAAAGGGTAAGTTGATGGAGAAGGCAAGCAAAACACAGAAAATCAAACAACATAAATAAAAACAAAGGTGAAAAGCTTGGTTTCGACCATGTCTATATGTGTATTTCCGAAGGCTAGAGAGCTAAGCCTGTTTTGGGGGCTGGAGGAATCCAGACATGATCAAAGTAGAATAAGATGATGGTATCCAAGGAGTTTCTTGCAAAATGCTCTGTCTACAATGGTTATGGTGAAGGGGGCTTGATACACATGGTGCTAGTCCTTGCAGGGGCCCCTTACATGTGCACAGTAGATTGGAATGAAGGGAGATTTTAGTATTCCTCAAAACAAGAGAATCAAGCCCTGGAAGATATGATGAAACATCAGAATGCCATCAGAGGCCGAATGTGTAAGTCAACTTTTCTTTGCACATTTATTGTCCAGAAGGAGTGCAGGATACAGAGCAGAACCAGATTTGGAAATGGCATCTCTAATTTTGTTTGGCCAATTTTGCCAAGCATAATCGGTTATGAGCCTGTATGGGTGTTCCCAAGTAATTACACTTAATTGTTTGTGCAAATCAGAGGATCTATCAACTACAAGCCCAATTAATTAACTGCAGACACACAAGTCAGATTGTGAAGGAAGAAGGAAGGCTGGGCTTATTGCAAAATTGAGCCTGTATTCTTTCACTTCATTTTGAAAAGCCGCAGGGGCAACACTCCGAATGGTAGTAGCTTGTATGGAACATTCTGTCAGAATATGGTAGGGCACTTCCAAGGGCTTCTCTGGACTCTGTGGGGGTCCTGAGATTCCCAGCACTGGGAGGGAGGGAGCAGATCCTTGCTTTGAGATGGATCATTTCTAAAAATGAGCTCCCCTACACTCCTGCCGTCCAAGGCCTCCTTGACAATTTTTGCAGCATTCGATGGTCCACTTGTCTTACCTTCTACTTTACATTTTTCCTTTAAATCGGTGAAGCAAGTTCCCAAAAGACTGTGCCCTTTGGTACTGCCAGCACCAGTGTCACCTGAGTGTTTCTGCCACCTCCATCCCAGCACCACCTCCCAGATCCACCTGCCCACTTATGTGAAAGATGAGCCCCTGTTCTCCAGGACAAAGACACAGTGGCCTGACTTTTCATTGGCTAGGTTTAAGCCTCCCCAGTCCCTTCGTCACTCAGAGGTCCTAACTTCCTCAGACACCCGCTAGAAAGAGTTTTCCCAAAGTGACTCATTCTAGATCCATTTTCTTGTCTTGGGTTCTCCATATTTGCAGCTGAAACTCAAGTCTCCCTTCAGAGGCAGGGGAGAGACCCATAGCTGAAAGGTGGCCCCAGGGGTGCTGATCAAATCTGGTCACCTAGGTTGTGGAGGCTCACCCCTGTGGGTGGCTTTAGTGGCCACCCTGATTTCTCCTTGGAACTCCTCTGGCTTAAGTCGGCACCCTGCCTCAGAGCTGGCCCAGAGCCCTGTGTGCAGATTTCTGAGGTAGCATGGAACACCTTGAGAAACCAAGCTGCAAGAGGGAGCTTCCTAACAGCGACTGGCCCAGCATCTTCATGTACAGAAGAGTCAGCCTGTTAGAGAGGGGAGTAAAGGACACTCTGAAGTGGCTCAAAGACCCCTCCTGTGACCCACTTCTACCTGCTCCATGCCCACCCACCTCCACGACTTCCCCGCTAAGCTCTAGAAGGATATGGCCCTAGAACCCACCCTTTGTGTCAGGAATCAAAGAAAGAGATGGCAGAGCCAGGGCCAAATGGAAGGATTAATTAAGTCATGGCTCCAGAAGGAAAGACAGCTTTATGATTCAAGCCCAAACGATGACACAGAGGATCTGAGAGTCCTGGACACCTCGCCTAGCTGCTTGTTTGTTTTAACAAGAGTTCCCTTCTAGAACCAGAGTCTCCTGTTCTTAAGAGCTGCAATCTGCCTCAGGCAGGTCACCACTGCTCCCTGCCCAAGATGGCAGCTGGTGAGGGCAGCCTGGAAGGAGCTGTGCACTCTCTGAACTCGATGGCCTGAGTCTGGCCCAGCCTGAGGTCCTGGAGGTGCTTGCTGTGGGCCCAACGTCCCCTGCACTGGCAGGCCTGGGGGTGATCAGGGCTCGAATCTATATCTCCCTGTCCTCGTGCCCAAGACCCCAGGACGGCTGTCTGCAAAGCTTCTCGGCACAGGGTGTCTGCTGCAGGCACCTCAGGACTTCCTGGCTCTTAAACTGGATGTGCCTCCATGAGTTTAGTGTGGGAGGAGTCAACAGAAATCTTGGGTGTTGAGAGCCACAGCCGAAGGGGCCCCAGCAAACTTCCAGCTGCCAGCAAACTTCCAGCTGCCAGCTGATGATTGGCTCACAGCGGCCACAGAAACTTCTAGCTGCCAAATGATTGGCTCCTCTGCGGTGATGCTCATTGGGCTGTTTCCCTGCCCTTTCAGACCACGAAGCTGCTCATTGGGGGACTTTTTTGGCTCCGCCGACGTGACCCAGACAATCGGCCTCAAGAGCAGGAGGATTGGGGGAGGTTGAGAGGCTTGTGGGAAGTCGGTGGTGGCAGTTGGGCTCTGAGGGTTTTTCCTGAGGAGCTGTGTGGTGTGGTGTGTGTGTTCTAAAAATAAAGTTTGTTTCTTTTGACAAGTGGCTCCTGAATTGTGCCCAACCAGACTGCGGTGCTGATAACGCCATGGTCACGGGTTCAATTCCCCATTCGGGCCACCAAATGCTGCAGTATGGCTGGGAATAAGTACATATTTTGAGCAGTTGCCACATATGACAGGCATTCTGTACATTATCTCAGATTATTTCCCCCATGAACCTATAAAGTGGAAACTATTATTAGCCCTATGTATAAATAAGAAGACTGGGACCAGAACCCAAGGTGAGCAGCTGGGCCCACGTTCCCTGCAACAGGTCGGTTATCCTCAGGATGACAGACCATCCTGCGTTTCTCAGAACTGAAAGGTTTCCCAGGACATGGAGAGCCTGCTGCTGAAATGGGGATAAGCCAGTCACTGGAACTGTCCTTATGACAATGCAGGCTTGTTTAATCTAGGGAGTTTTGTTCATCTCAAGTTTTATTCATCACAGCTTTGAGTATTCCTCATCCATTTTACTTTGTTCCCGCATATTATGTAAGTCTGAACTCTTCCAGGTGTAGATTTGGGTAATTACATTTTATTTTTATAGCTATTATTCTACTAGTGATATTCATTATGAATTGGATGTTTTTAAGAGACCTGTAATTATTCCTTGACTAATGAGTGATCTAGGAATTTCCTGCGAATCTCACTGCTAATCTGACTCCCCCATAAACTTCTCATCTCTTTGCCCCCTGACCAGCCACGGAATGCACAGTGCACGGAGCAACCATCACCATCAAAACAGGACAGTGAAACCCACCTATGACCTGAAGAGCCACCTATGACCTGAAGACCCATAGCCATGGGAATGGCGGAATGTAGAGCCTGACTTTGTCCACACGTTTGGGATGTTTCAGCCTTTGGACGGTCAGCAAATGCCATGAGGCTCCACTTCCTGTCTACTGCTCTACAGATGCTAGAACCCAGTGGTCAACAGCATGATACTGGGCCCTAGAGTCCAGCAGAGGAGGTCTAATAACCGACTGAATCTTGCTGATCTGATGAGGACCTGGACCACACAGGTGAAGGGCGAGGAGCATCCGGGGGGTCTGGGTGGGCGCACTCCACCAAACTAGGCAAAGGCTCCCGGACTGTCAAAGGAGGGACCAGAATTCTGAACTGGGGCAGGGGCAGGATCCTGAATTGCAATATGTGGGGTCGCCGCCCTTGGACAGAGTGAGGCCTTTCCTCCCGCATGTCCTACGGTTGTGACATGGGTGGGACTGAAGCGCAAATAGTTAGAAGGAAGCTGTGGAGTGGAGGGCACTGGAGACACAGCAGAGAGCCCCGATGTCCCCTGGCACCACCACTAATCAGAACAGTGTGCCTGTCCCAAAGCCTCCCAGAACAGGGCTCTGGTGCCACCATCTCCAGGTGGACGTGGAGATTTCATCCTTGCTACCATCCTGCCTGAGGGACATATTCTCACTTCTCTGATACAAAGAAACTTGAGATTCAGAGAAGGGAAGGTGGAAACTCACCTTTTGAGAAAATACTAGAACCACAGACTAAACACGGCAGGCACCGCAGAGCCGGTCTTGCCAGACCTAATATTATGAGGTCCCTTTTCACTCCAAGGAAAGTGATCATCCCTTGGTGTGCACGCTGTTTCCAGGGCAGAAGCGAGATCTTGGGTGCTAACTGCCTACTAGGTAGAAAGCGCACAGTAGGCACCTGGAGAAAGTCCCGTCTCCCAGGGCTGGGCTTTCCTCTCCCCTCTGTTGCTTCTCTAGGTCATCTCAGTGCTGCTGTGCTGCGGACTGGAGGCGAGTCCCCTCATCTCTGCAGCCTCAGTTGCCCTCTTTACAGGGTAAAAGAATGGCGTCTGCCACTAGGATGGAGGGAACACCAGGAGGGAGGCGGGAGGCTGAGAATGGGCACATCCACACCACCTTCTGCATCACCATTGCACACACTGTGCCTGGCCCTGGAATGTGTCTGGATAAACGTCCTTCCTGCACTTGTAAGTTAATTGCTCAACTTTTTATCATGGAAAACTTTGAACACAGACACCAGGAGGCTGATGTGGTGAATCTCCCCATCCCTCCCTCTCACCGCCCTCGGTCCACTCAGGGCCAAGATCCCTTTACTTTCCCTTCTTTCCTATTCCTCAACCTCAGTATCTATATTTTTTTCAACCCTGTAACAATGAAGTGTCTACCAACTGTGATGCAAATTATTTGATCGCAGGAGGAGTGTTCTGAGAATCAATTGTGGAGGAAGGGGAAGGGAGGGGGGAGGGGGTTACCCAGGACAGTGGAATGTGATGGACATCATTATCCAAAGTACATGTATGAAGATTCAAATTGGGTGTCCACCTACTTTATATACAAACAGAGATGTGAAAAATTGTGGTATATATGTGTAATAAGAGTTGTAATGCAAAACAAACAAACAAACAAAAAACCAAGTACATGTATAAAGACATGAACTAGTGTGAACAGACTTAATACAAAGATGAAAAATTGTGCCCTGAATGTGTAATAAGAATTGTAATGCATTCAGCTGCCATGTATTTAAAAAAAATCAATAATAAATAAATAAATAGATAAATTAAAAAATTGGGATTTAGCTCATTGGTAGGGTGCATCTGGGTTCAATCCCCAGTACCACAAAGAACAAAACTGAAACCAAAACTGTTAGATTTATGAAGAGCTTGATTTAATTTGTAATCAATGTTTACATATTTGGAGAAATATAATTTGTTAAATTTAGAAATTTTTATTTATTGGTTGCATATGTAATATAAAATATTTAGGGGAATGTGAATAATTGAATAGAGAGGTTAATAAATTGAAAATCAAGTACCAGAGAGAGAGAGAGAGAGAGAGAGAGAGAGAGAGAGAGACTCAAGTGTGTGTGAAGATCAATTTGGTTAAATGTTTTTGTTTGGGGAACTGAGGACTGAGCCCAGAGCACTTTACCACTCAGCCACATCCCCAGCCTTTATTATTTGTTTATTTTATTTTTGGGACAGGCCTTCACTAAGTTGCTGAGGGCCTCACTAAGCTGCGGTGGTTGGCTTGGAAGGTGCAATCCTCCTCCCTCAGCCTCCGGAGCTGCTGGGATTACAGGCATGCGCCACCGTGCCCAACTCCAGCCTCGCTGTATTTTAAAGCAAATCTCAGGCATTTCACAGGTCTTGGAAGTTATTTTTAAGCCAACTCTTCAGTTCCATCTTTGTCTTGGAAAATAACCTAAATCCCTTCTTTGGGTGAGGTTTATTAAGGTAAAATTTATATACAGTAACATTAATGCTGTTTTGGATCATAGCTCGGAGTTTTGACAAACTCCAATCTTTTGAGCACTCTTCAGTGTTTCCTTATCAGCCTTTAAAAAAAAAACACATTTCAGCGCCCGAATAAATGAATGGACCTACAAAGTGTTTTGACATGGAAGAAGAGGAAATAAACTCTCCAGGGATTTCCTTGATCAAGTTCCTTATGACTTGGAAACCGACGTGCTTGATTGGCTAGAATCCAAGCCACTCAGGGACAGATTTATTAGCACCAGGTATTGTTTAGAGCAACTGAGTTTGTGTTGACGCCCTCATTCTTATTGGCCATAATAGAAGTTTTCCAAGAAGCCTGAATATTATTGGGTTCATTAATAACTAACCCTAAGAATGACTTCATTGGAACTGGGATCAATCCAAACACAAGTGACTCTGTCAGTGAGGAGGAGACGTTTTCCTGGTAAGTTGCACATGCTCAACCACAGAAATGAAAAGCCAAACAAGAAACAAGTGCGGATTCCAGAAAATATACTACTTCCTTTTTCCTGGATCCCAGATGACATGCCAGGCAAAAGCGCCCTCTGTTCCTTTTTCATTTCTTAGTCTTATTTTGAAGGATGCCATGGTTTCCTGGTCAGGAAACCTCTGCTGGATAGAAGGCCAGGTTAGAAAGGCCTCCTCTCCATTCGGGTGAGCAGAGAACTGCACATACTATACTTAGGAGCCCCTTCTTTTAATGCATCTATAAAAGGGCCTTGCTCTGTGGAGGTCTGGTTCTGGTTCCATGAGGATGCCCGCTGCTGAGCGAGCCTGTCATTGCTGGCAGTCTGAGTGTTCCCACTCCTCCCTGACCTGTCTGCTCATGGTGGCCAGCAGACTCCTGTGGCAGTGTTTTGTTTTGTGATGCTGGATGTGGAACTCAAGGCTGTGTTCACACTGGACAAGGGCTTGTCACTGAGCTGCAGCCCCAGCCCTGAGACGTGTGTGTGAGCATGGCTGGGGGTGGGTACTGGGGAACCCAGGGATGCTTACCATGAAGCCACATCCCCAGACCTTTTTATTGTTTATTTTGAGACAGGATCTTGCCAAGTTACCCAAGCAGGCCTCAACCTTGTGGTCCTCCTGCCTCAGCCTCCCCAGGACTGGGAGCACAGGAATACACCATCATACCCAGTCCTGATGCTTGGTTTAACTCTGAACATTTATCAGCAGTTCTTTCAGTTTGGGGTTTTTTTTTTTTTTTCTGTATGCTTCAACTGGAGAAGAGAAGCTAAGACTCCTTCCTGGCTTGCTTAAGTCTGTCACTTGGCTGGGGAGGGGATCCCCTCCATATCTGTTTTCTGTTAAGCATGGGAGCTGCCAGGTTCAAAGAGGTGAATGCACCCCCCCTCCTTGACCTGACACAGACAGAGGATTTCATGTCCGCAGAGGTCAGGCTTCCCAGGTGGCTGTAAACTGTGTCATTACCCCACACTCTAGGAATATCTGGTCCACGCAGGAGAAAACTAATGAATCAGATCCTAAATTCTCATATTCCCTGGGAGCCTTGAGGTTAATTGGCTTATATAGACTTAAAAGTGCTTACACTAATTTAAAATGAAGAACTCAAGAATGATCAAAAGGCAAAACAACTTAACTACCAGTGTTATTAAATATTTTAGCTCTTTTCAGGAATATTTGCCTGTTGAGACTACATCTCTGAAAAAGAAGGGCTCGCTGGGAACTAAGTCAATGATTCTGGTTACTAGGGTGCACCCCAGATGGAAGGCAGTTCATGCAGTGCCTTTAAACAGCAGAGGGTAATCATTGCTGCACAATATAAAACACGAGAAAGTGATAATCAGTTGTGTGTTTATGATGAGAATATTTGAAAATTAACTTATTCTGATAATGACTTCTCCTGGTTTTAAAACAGTATAAAAATAATGTTAGCATAATATTCTGGTTTATGCTAGACAGCTTAAATACCCCAGATTTTCTAAATTTTCTAGACTTAAGCTAACATTGTTTTCATACATATTTCAAATTATGAAAATGTAAAGAAAAATGTCAAATTAGATTGTGTGGTAGTAACCCATGTCTTTAAAAGAATGGGTTTTTGCAACTTCAGTCAGGCCACAAATTACATAAATCCACTCTAATTAGAGTAATTAGGGAATTAATCTAATTAAACTATATCAAGGTAAATTCTACAGTGGTATTTTTCTGACACTTTAAATATCATTAGTGACTGCCTCCTTTTTTGAGGGAATGACTTGAGTTCAATTTGTAAGATCTCTGATTTTGAAGAGGCCTTGAAATTTAGTGTTGAATAACTTTGATCTCAAGTTACAAAAAAACGGGAAAAGATGTCATTTTATTCCTTTTCTTTGATTGATGTAACAAGTTACCATGAATTTAGTGACTTACTAAAGCAAGCTCATCCTCACAGTCTGGAGGTCAGACTGAGTCTAAAATCAGAGGCCATGTGTGTGCGTGTGAACCCTCAGGAAGGACAAGCTCCTCACCCTACCATGCCTCAGGGGCAGGGGCCGCCAGCCTGTTCCTGGGCTTCAGGGCAGCCATACAATGTAGAACAAGAGAAACCAGGAATCAGTTAATGTCCTTCCCTCCTGTCCGACCTCCTGCGGCCCCTCCCGGGTGGGGGTGAGGTCCCTGTGATTGCATTAGACCCCACCCCAGTGGCCACCTGGAGATCCACCTCTACCACTCATGTGCGCCCCTGGTGGGGCCACTTGTCCATGCAGTTTGATCCCTGGAATTTCGTGCTGGGAGTCTGAGTGCCATCTGCTGCTGGGTGGGGCTGAGTCACACGCTGGATAAGTCCCATGGTTTTTACTGTCTTTTTCTTTCTATACCGTGTTTACTCAGTGACTGTCCAGAAAACACAAAATACATTATAAGTTTAAATGACAGCCTTAGAACTTTATGATTCTAAACTCAGAGTCCTGTTTATATATATATAATTATAATGCACCAATTAAAAAATAAGTAAGTAGAAGAAAGACCAATAGAGTAGAGAAAGGGGGTCCAGGGGAGGAGGAGGGGATGGAAAGGTGAGTTGTTGGGGAAATGAACTGAGAAAATTGTTGCGGTCATGGATGAATACACCACATGGAACCCACTATTATGTACAATTATAATACACTGATATAATAAAAATAAATTTGGAGAAAACAATATCAAAGAGATTCTTCAGAATAGATTGATCATAATAACAAGGAACACTCCTTCAACGGATGGGGTTGAGTTGTTAAGAGGGACTCAGGCTGTTCCCTTTATTGTGGGTTAGTTACATGGGCTAGTTATTGGCAAAGCGGGTGCTTACAAAGCCTCCCAGCCTGCTCGCCTCTTGCAGACACCCACTTGCTCTTCTGCTTTTCTGCCCTGTTACCATGTAGCACAGGGCCCTTGCCAGATTCTGTAGCTCAACCTTGGACTTCTAAGCTAAATGTAAGCTAAATGAACTTCCTTTCCTTAGAACTCTCCCAGCCTAAGGGATTTTGTTTTAGCAACAGAAAATGAACAAATACAATAAGTTAAACAGCATATTCCTGACTCCTGGGTCAGGTCATGGACATCTCTGAGGGAGCCTATTCAGATACCCTCACCTGGTAATCATTTTAATGTGCATTCTGCCTGTACATGGAGCATTGGCTCTTTATGACACTTAGATTGAAACAATCAATAAGCTCAATTTGATATGTAGAGGTTGCCTTATGTTAATAAGATGAACAGATTAGCAGATTATTCAGTAGAACTTTGTGTCTACGTTTCAGCACGAAAACATATCTGCGTGAAAATGTAAACAAGCAGGTCACCACTGGTGTAGAGGAAGCATTTCAGGACACAGGACTTCCACTCAAACACAAGTTGGGAGCATGGAGGCAGCTTGGAAATGTTCTTCCAGGGAAAAGATGATGAGAAACTTGACATTTTTTCTCCTGTAGGAAGATGACCATGTGTGCCTTGGAGGCTCTCAGCACAAAACAGGAAAAGAATTTAAGTACCTGGTGCTCAAGTTCAGCTTCATCCCCAATTCTTTTTTAAAAAAATAAAATTTAAAACATGGTCTCTCTAAGTTGCCAGGCTGATTTTGAACTTGCAGTCCGCTTGCCTCAGCCTCCGAAGCAGCTGAGCCTGGTAAAAGAGGGTGCTTTCTTTATCCACTCATTCGTGGATGGGCAGTTAGCTTGCTTCCACTCTTGGGTACTGTGAATAGTGCTGCCATGAATGTGGGGTGCAGATGCTCTTCAGATAGGGATCTGGTTTCCTTTGACCCCTGGGGGTTGCTGATCATATGGAAGTTCTATTTTTAAATTGTTGAGGAATTTCCACCCTGTTCTCCATATGGCTGTGCTGACTTCCTGCCAGCAGTGTACCTTCACCCATTATTTTTTTTTCTAATTTGTTATACACGATGGCAGAATGCAATTCATTTCATATTACACATATAGAGCACAATTGTTCAACACTGGTTGTACACAAAGTATTTTCACACCATTGGTGTCTTCATACATGTACTCAGGGTAATGAAGTCTGACTCATTCCACCGTCTTTCCTACCCCCATGCCCCCTCACTTCCTCTCCCTCCCCTTTGTCCTATCTAAAGTTCCTCCATTCCTCCCATGCCCCCCCCCCCATTGCCATTGGGAGTCACCATCCTCATATCAAAGAAAACATTTGGCCTTTGGTTTTTTGATTGTTTAACTTTACTTAGCATTATCTTCTCTAACTCTATCCATTTACCTGCAAATGCCATGATTTTATTCTCTTTTAATGCTGAGTAATGTTCCATTGTGTATATATGCCAAAGATTCCATATCCATTCATCTACTGGAGGGCATCTGGGTTGGCTCCACAATTCAGCTATTGTGAATTGTGCTGCTATAAACATTGATGTGGCTGTGTCCCTGCAGTATGCTGTTTTTTAAGTCCTTTGGGTATAAAGCGAGGAGTGGGATAGCTGGGTCAGATGGTGCTTCCTTTCCAAGTTTTCCAAGGAATCTCCATACTGCTTTCCAGATTGACTAATCCAATTTGCAGTCCCACCAGCAATGTATGAGTGTACCTTTTCCCCCACATCCTCGCCAACACTTATTGTTGTTTGTCTTCATAATAGCTGCCATTCTGACTGGAGTGAGATGAAATCTTAGAGTAGTTTTCATTTGCATTTCTCTAATTGCTAGAGATGTTGAAAATTTTTTTCATATATTTGTTGACTGATTGTGTATCCTCTTCTGAGAAGTGTCTATTCATGTCCTTGGTCCATTTATTGATTGGGTTATTTGTTTTTTTTGGTGTTAGGGCCTTTGTGTGCTTTATATATCCTAGAGATTAGTGCTCTATCTGATGTGTGAGGGGTAAAGATTTGCTCCCATTCTGTAGGTTCTCTATTCACCTCACTAATGGTTTCTTTTGCTTAGAAGAAGCTTTTTATTTTAAATCCATCCCATTTATTAATTCTTGGTTTTAATTCTTGTGCTACAGGAGTCTTATTAAGAAAGTTGAGGCCTAATCTAACATGATGGAGATTATGGCCTACTTTTTCTTCCATTAGGTGCAGTGTCTCTGCTTTAATTCCTGAGTCCTTGATCCACTTTGAGTTGAGTTTTGTGCATGGTGAGACATAGAGTTTTAATTTCATTTTGTTACATGTGGATTTCCAGTTTTCCTAGCACCATTTGTTGAAGAGGCTATCTTTTCTCCAATGTTCATTTTTGACACCTTTGATATAAGATATAATATAATTTAATATAAGATAACTGAAGTTATGTGGGTTGGTTTCTGTGTCCTCTATTCTGTACCAGTGGTCTACCAGTCTGTTTTGGTGCTAGTACCATGCTGTTTTTGTTACTATTGCTCTGTAGTATAGTTGAAGGTCTGGTCTAGTGATGTCACCTGCTTCAATCTTCTTGCTAAGGATTGCTTTGGTTATTCTGGGTCTCTTATTTTTCCAGATGAATTGCAGGACTGCATTTCCTATTTCTGTAAGAAATGCCATTGGGGTTTTGATTGGAATTGCATAGAATCAGTATAGACCTTCACCCATTTTAATTTCTGGCTTGCCCCTCTCGTTTGCCCTGTCCTCCCTTGGACATGACCTCAGAATTGGTTTCCTAGCTTCAGTCTTTTAGACTCAGTCAGATTACTGTACCAATTATAATTCTATGGCTGAAAGCAACAGAAAGCAAATTCTGGCCACCTTAAAAAAAAAAGTGGGGGAGGGGTTTATGGGAGTATTGGAGAGCCCAGAGAATTGAGAGAGAAGTTGAAAAATATGGTTTTCAAGAGAGTGAGAACAGAAGTCACTGTGAGGGCCCGAGGAGCAGGAGGCCATGGGGGGCCGACTCTCCAGGTCTTGCCCTTCACCTCCTCTCGGTGGCTCAGGGGCAGCATCCAAAGGGCTCCTCCTTGGCTTCCCTGACACCCCCGGCCTCTTTAAGAGGAGCAGTACAGGATGCCAACCTCGGCACTGAAGGCCAGGGGCCACTTCCTCCCCTTCCCTCAGCCTCGGTTTCCCACATGTTACTCAGGGTTTGGGGAAGACAGTTATAAAGAGTAAAAGCCACTCACAGGGAACTAAGCAGGGTCACTGGAGCCACAGAAATCTGGGTTCAGACCGTGGTTCAAGTTCAGAGTCCCCGTGTCTCTTGGCATGATTTATTTCCTTTCAGCTTCCTCCTCGGTCACGTGGGGCTATCGGCCATGTTTACCTTATTGTAATGACCTTGTATCTGGCACGTCATCAAGGGCCCATAATGCAAGCCATACTGGGAAGGCAGGCAGCTGACGTGGCCATGACTTTGGAAGTTATTATTATCAATCACTCCTTCTTGGGGGGGGGGTAGTAGAGCCACACCCCCTCCGGAATGGAATTCCAGAGGACAATCATGGGAAAATTCTGTCCTACAGAGGAGCCTTCTCCCTGTGAGAAAGGAAGCCATGGCACAGGGGAGCACATCTCTGAGGGTGGCGGGGCTCTGCCTGCTGAGTGCAGCCTTTTTGGGGGACTGCGGTGCTCTTGGCCCGTCCTCTAACAGCCGGCCTCGCTCTTCCTGGTTAGTCGCGCACACACATTTCTGCTCCTGTGACCAGCCTTGCACACCTCAGCCTTCTCCAGTTCCCCGCCCTTCTCCTAGCGAGAGGAGTTGACTTGCACTGAGATCCTATTTTCCCGCCAGGATGCTCAGTGGCTGATGTGGTTGGGATGCCACCGCCCTGCACAGGGGTCCTCTGGAAGATGACCTGTTCGATGACAAACCTCAGTTCTCATTTCAGCCCAGAGGCAGAACAGTGGTTTCAAGGGCTTGAAATGAACGGCTGGGTTTATAGCTCTACATGGTCCCTGTGGCCATGTCCCATTCTTGCTGTAGTCCCCTGTTCCTGTTGACACCTGTCTCACGCATCCCAGCCAGTGTCATTACCCTCAGGATGAACAACGAGAGGTCTCCCAGCACTCACTGTTCTTCTGAGAGTTCTCTCAGAAGACCTCTGGGGTGTGCTGACTCCACCCTCAAGGATGGAACCGGCTCTGGGATTGTGGCGGCCTGGCTGCAGGGTCCAGGCCAAGATGCTGACCACTGGCCTCCTGCTCTTGTTTTTTTTTCTCTTGGCTCAGAACGAGGAAGTTGCTGACATCTTCCTATTATTTTCAATCTATCTCTTAACCTAATGGTCCCTGCAAAACGAGCAGGCAAGTTTCCCAGACACTCTGGCCGGGAGGGTGATGGAGGACGGAGTTGGGAAAAACGGTCACTCCCTCCAAACCATGAAAGCCAATCTGAACCCTCAGTGACGCGGGAGGCCTGGCCTGCTTCTCCTGTCTTAAGTTGCACTTGCTTTTCTGGCTCAAGTGGGAAATAAGCAGAAGTCACCAGAGAGATTCCCACGCCCTCAAACCCCGGAAAAGGAAGTCCCCCATTAGCAGAGAAAGAAAGAGCAATTTACGTCCAAACTTGGCTGTTGTGGTCTATTGGCTCTGAGACGGGTGGTGGGCCAACTGGACCACTGTGAAGGGAGACCCCAGTTTGCCTTGCTGAACTCCCCCTGCTGCTGAGCACTGGGTGGGGGACTTGCCTCTCTGGGGTGCCCCAGGGTCAGTCCCACCCCCCTGTCATCAACAGGAACACACACCCCTCCCTCTCTGCCTGCCTCTCCCCCAATGTCAATGCTAACTGTCTTGGATCAGCTCAGGGTTTAAATGTGTCATGTTGGCACACCTGCCGCAGGCCGTGAGCTGATGTCTGCACCACTGTGCCTGAGACCCAGGCCTCAACGCAGCAGGGTTGGGACTGCCCTTTATTGTCTGCCTTGAGTTCAAAAGGAGGAGACGGGCACCAAACTCAGCATGGGCAGCTGCGGGCCTCCAAGTCTGTTCTGCCCACCGGGCCAGCTGCTGCTGACTCCAGCTTCTCCCCAGCCAAAGACCACCTTTGCCTCCCAGTCTCTGGCATTACTCACCCCTCTGAGCCCCCGCCAGCTTCTCCCTGAAAGGGCCCGAGGCCCAGCAGCAAAGGGCCTTCCTATCCACAGAGAGGAAGTGTCCCGGAGAGGCATGAAAACCCTTCTCAGGAGATCTCCCTGCTGGCTTTTCAGATCCACCAGCTTGAATCTTTGGAGAGACATCCAAAAATTCTATGCTCTCCTCCAAGTGGAAACTGAATCCCGAGTCTTTGGAACTGTGTCCACATGCATCTCAGGCCGATCACTGTGAATTCGGCCATGCTGTGGTGTGAAGTTTTGGACTGACAGCCCATCATAATACTTGGGTGAAATATGAGATTTCATGCTTTCAGATTACAGTGTCCACATGGCTTCTACCTCCCAGATGCCCTGTGTTTTGAGGAGTCTGTAAAAACTCTTCTGCAGAATCAGCAACATTATATCGCTGCTAAAGCCTGCGGAATTGATGAAGCAACTTTGTGTCCAAAAGCCAACTCAGAATGGCTTAACCAAACAGAGTGGGATCATTGGCTCAGGAGGCTGAAAGGCCCAGTGGTTGTTGGACATCAGGTGAGGCTTGATTCAGGTGCTCACAAAGTATCATCAAGTTTCCATTGGGCTACATTTCTTGGATCTGACTTTCAGAATGTCAACTTCATCCTGAAGTGGCCCTCAGAAAGCACAAGCTTTTCTCCTGTCACAGTTCCTTTGGTGAGAGGGAAGTTTTATGCCACACTATACAGGGTAAAGGGAGAGGTTCTCAGGGGAAAGCGGGCTTCATATTCTGGGAAACTCAGCTAATCTCTGCACTGTGCCCTTTTTCCTTTTTGACTATGGTCAGATCAACTCCGTTGGTAAAATGGAGGAGACATGTCACGACCCCCTTGCCCGCAAGGAAGACGCGACTCAGGAATCTTCTTTCAGCAGTTTATTCAGGCCCTTGATATTCTTCTAATGATTCTTCTACTCTACTTCTACTACCCGGAATAATAATTGGATGCCCCTCCCAGCCTTAATAAAGCACCTCGAACCCCAATGCAAAGCTGCCACGTGTACCCTTCTCACAGGGTGCTAGAAAATGACACGCCAACTTTCTCTGATAAGGAGCTGGGAACATGCCAACTCTCTCTGATATGGAGTTGTCCTTCACAGACCACAACGGAGCCAGCGCCATCATGTAATGGCGACCACAGTCCACAGGAACGGCTCACCACAGCTCCCCCTTTTTGTTTCACTAAGACAATACAGGCGAGAGTAGAGGTCCTATCCCACTGTGCAAAAGTGGCTGCATAGTATGGTCCAGCCCCAGGGGGCCCCTTCCCCAGACCTGACACCATATCAGCCGACGCCTTTTTTCGTGGGGCGGGGCGGAGACACGTCAAACCCGCATGCAATAGGACATGCTCCCCTTGAGGTCCCTCTTCTCAATGGATCACTCAAGTGCAGTGCCTTGCCTCGCATCCTGTATCGTGACGATGGTGAGTAAGAGGGAATAGCTGAGGTTGAACTGTGGCCATGCAGAGGTACAACTACAAACAAGTTGGCAGCACCCTGAAAGAAAGGCACGGACTTTAAAGTGATAGATAAAGACCAGCGTGGAAACCCTTCTGCGTGCAATGGCAACAAGACCCGCAGAGTGCAAGGGCTTTCCAGCACTAAGAGAAAGACAAAAGAAGGACATGTCGTACCCAGTGCAATGTTATAATAACTTGGGGTGCAACGACCATGTCAAAGGCACTAGTGTAGAAACCCATCTGCGTGCAATGGTAGCAAGACCGGCAGAGTGCAAGGGCTTTCTGACACTAAGAGAATAACGAGGAAAGACATGTCAATCCCAGTGCAATGTTATAATAACTTGGGGTGCAATGACCATGTCAAAAGTTTAGTGCTTAAGATGCGCAAGCCAAACCTGTGGCGAGTTGCCAGTTTCTAAAGCAGCAAGAGCTTGTATGATCATAGCCTTATCTTGAGCACTACGAGCTTTAAGGCGACAGAGAAACCACAAACAGAGGAACATACCAAAACAACACAGTGCACCAAAAATGCCTACTCCCACCCACTCTTTAAAAAAGGAAAAAGCAGAAGATATCCAATTGGTGAATTGACCCAGAGTCACGGGATCGACACGGGTACTATTCAAGACAGCTATCTGGGTTAGTTGAGACTGGATCATGTCTTCCGCTTCCATGGACCAATTTCCGGCCAGATATCCACCAATGATGTGGGAAGCATTCCTGGAATCATTAAATCTGACAGAGGTTATACATAAATGTGCACGTTGGTCAATGCAGCCTAAAAGTACTAGGTCAGCCAATTCTTCTACCTGAGCTTGAAGAAAATCTATTCTTTGGTTGGTAGCTAAAATCCCTGACAAAATATGTTGATTAATCGCATTTTGCGATTCAAGTATAGTGGACGTTTGTTGAACAACTTGATTAATAGTGGCAGCAGTTTGTACTTGACTGGCCATGGCTACTCCGGCCGTAACTGCTGCAGCAGCAGATGCCGCCACGGCTGTCACTATAGCTGCTGTGATTCCAAAATCTCTGCGGACTCTAAGTAGCTCTACAATAGGAAATTTATCTGGATCCGCAGTGACTGGGATTGGGACAAAAGTTGGAATTTTCATAATTACTGCTACAGTCCAAGAACCATTCCAACACTCAGATAAGAAACAGGTAGTATGAGAACAATCCAGCATCCCCGACGAGGTGTGATTAGCTAAAAGGAACAGGAACGGGGATTGGATACAGACCATTGCAGGAGGCAATGTGGCATAATGTAACAGAGAGTTGAACGAAACAGATGTAAGCCTATTACCTCGTTCACTCTCCTTAGTAGTGCCAGAAACATTAGCCAGCCAACTTTTGGCTCCTAGTAATTGAGCCAATGCGGAAATATCGGCTGAAGCCCCCTTCTCATTGGAAATGAGCCATTGAAACCAGGACCAACCTGTTCCTGTAGAGGAGTTGGCATTGTTGTTAAAGTTATAAACATATCTCTTCAGAGGGGGGGAAAAGGAGAAACCTTTAGCAACTTGATGTTTCTCCCAAGAATGATCCTGACAAGGCGTAAATGTTGGGGGAAAACCAAAATTAGGGGTACAGTAAGGAGAGGCCTTGAAATGAGTGGCATTGCAAGTACTATTAGAAGAAGGAGGCATTGGGATTAATACCTCCGAGATAATAGCTAAAGTAGTTATGTTTAAAACAGAGCTAGTTGCGGGGGTCCCTGAGCCTGATTGCTTCCCTGAAACTACTTGGCTCAATACAGCACCGAGAATACTCCCTGAGACTCGACTGGACCGCAATGGGTCCTCCCAGTTAGTCAAATTTTTGGTCTTAAGGGTAATACAATTAGTGTTCCCAAGACTGAAACAAAAAACTCCTGTGAGATTAACTTGAGACTGATTAAAAATATTTTCCATGTCCCCTCTAGGAGAGGTACAAGGAGCAGACATCTCACATGAGGTAGAAAAAAGAGTGGGGAGGACACTAGAATTACTATGAACTGGCATTGGCATTGGCCATGCCCGTGCCACTGCCCACCACTGCATTGGTGCCATCTGTACCGTTGGCACCAGCATCAGAGCCAGAGCACTCATCAGAATGAAGCTCCTCATCATGGGACTGTTGTGGCACCTCCTGCTGCTGGTTAGTAGATCTCGAGACTCTTCTTATCAGGCGTTCAGGGATCCACAGCGGCTCCGTGCGATCCTGGGGAAAAACACATACAGATCCTCGTGCCCATGTCAGCACGGGGTCAGGGCCGTTCCATTGGCCCGTAAGAACATCCTTCCACTTAACATAGCCAGTCACAGAGGGCTGAGGGGACACATGTCTATCGGCCGCAGAGCGGCCATGAATATCCAAATTCAAAAAATTAATGGTAAAAAGAGCTAAGGACAGGCGTTCTTTAGGAGTGTGGTCAACTCCTATTCCCCCTTTTTGTTTTTCTAAGGTTTCTTTTAAGGTGCGGTGGGCACGTTCAACAATGCCTTGTCCTTGAGGATTGTAAGGCAACCCATGAGCAAGTTGTACTCCCATAGTAGAACAAAAGGATGTAAACTGTCTGCCCGTATAAGCAGGTCCATTATCAGTCTTAAGGGATGCAGGTGCACCCCATGCTGCCCATGCCTCTAAGCAATGAGTAATAACATTACGTGCCTTTTCTCCCGATAAAGCAGAAGCATGAATAATTCTAGAGTATGTGTCAATAGAAACATGTACATATTTGAGGTTACCAAAGTCAGGCACGTGAGTTACGTCCATCTGCCAGACGACCAATGGCTTCAATCCTCGTGGGTTTACACCATAAGTAGGAGGATGAAGAAATGTGACACAATGGGAACATTGTAATACTATCTGACGAGCATCTGCTCTGGAGATGGAAAAACGTCTGCGCAGTGTCATAGCATTGACATGAAAGTTGTGGTGAAACAATTTAGCTTCTTCTAAGGAGGAGGCCAAGCATACCAACTGGCTTCTAGTTGCCGAGTCAGCACAGGCATTACCCTGTGATAACGGGCCAGGAAGAGAGGTGTGAGCCCGAATGTGCATTGGATAGAAAGGGGCAGTACGGCTACGGATAAGCTGTTGAAGCTGATTAAAGTAAGCAGACACAGCATGGGTGTCACTAATAGCTCCTACAGCCTCCAGAATTTTGAGCGCCTGCACCACATAGATGGAGTCCGAAATGAGATTGAAAGGAAAAGAACACTGTTTAAAAACTTCAATGACAATTTGTAGTTCTACCCATTGTGGATTTCCAGGAGCAAATTGATGCTGGACAGGGGGAGAGTCATTAATCACATAAGCTCCCATTCCAGACTTAGAGCCATCAGTAAAAATGTTAACAGCCCCCGGAATTGGAGTGGGTGAAGTTACTTTAGGGAAAATGATAGGATGCTCTTTAACAAAATGGAGTAATGGATGAGAAGGGTAATGATTATCAATATCCCCCTGAAACGAGCAACATAGAATAGCCCAGTTGTCTAGAGTAGCACACAAAACATTAAGTTGAACTTTAGAATAGGGTATGATAAGAGAAGAAGGTGCTTGTCCAAAAAATTGAATGCTCTGTTGAATCCCTCTAAGTGCTAACGCTGCAACAGCATCAGGATAGTATTCTAAAGATTTTCCTGGGGATACATGTGGGTGGATCCATAGTAAAGGCCCATCTTGCCACAGTACTCCAGTAGGCTGCCGCATAGTGGCAAGCACACATAACTGGAAAGGTTTATCACTCTGGAGCCTGCATAGAGTAGCATGTTGTATAGCTTCTTCTACTTTTATAAGGGCCGCTCTGGCCTCTTTAGTGAGGGTACGAGGGGAAGTAAGATCTGGATCACCCTTAAGAATAGCATACAAAGGCTGGAGCACGATATTAGGAATATGTAAATAACCTCTTATCCAATTAATATCTCCCAACAGTTTTTGAAAATCATTTAGAGTTTGGAGATCTTGAGTTCTTATAGTAACCTTTTGTGGTTTTAATATGTCATATCCAATCGTCGCTCCCAAATACTGAATAGAATCCCCTGTTTGAACCTTCTCAGGTGCAATATGTAATCCATACTGAGCTAACAACTTCACCAAGTCTTTATAGGCCTCATAAACTGACTGTTCTAATTTGGCTGCCAATAATACATCATCCATATAATGAATAATCTTAATGGAAGGATATTGTTGTCTGAGAGGTGCGAGTGCCTTCCCTACATACATCTGGCAAATCATAGGACTGTTAGACATTCCCTGTGGTAAAACAACCCACTCAAACCTTTGATCTGGTTCCTCGTGATTACACGAGGGAAGGGTGAAGGCAAAACGCTGTGAGTCTTTAGGATGCAAAGGAATAGAAAAGAAACAGTCTTTAATGTCAATAGCAATGATATGCCAGCCCTGAGGAACAGAGGAAAGCAGCGGCAGCCCTCTTTGTTTGGGCGTGGAAACTTTGTCCTGAAACACCCCCGCCATACGGAGGCGGATCGGGAGGCTGTCTGTTCTTGAGCCCTTGCTTATCTCTGTTCCCTGTACCTAAACTCCCTAGCTGCCGAGACAGCGTCTCCAGCTCCTCCTCTTCATTATCTTCTACCTCTGACCCACTTTCGCATGGGGGCGTGCGCAGCACACTGAGATCTGGATACAGTCTCCTCCCGTTCTCCACGCCCCGCACACTCCCCTCTTCCTGAGACACTTCACTCTCTGTTGTTTCTGATTTTTCCTCATGCAATTGTTCTAAAACCTCCTGCCCTTTAACAAGCGCTTCTTGGCATCGGCCATCCGTAAGACAACTACGGACCATCTTCCAGAGGGGTATCACCCCGCCCTCTAGCATGCCCTGCTCACGAGCAAAGTCAAGGTCTTTGCCTAATTTATCCCAGCTGGGTGTAGTGAGGCTGCCTGAAAATGCAAACCACGGTGCAGCTGTATCTACCCTCTGTAAAAATCTCTCTAAGGTACTGCGTTTCACCTCCAGTCCCTTGGAACGTAAAAAGCCATCGAGGGCTAGAAGGAGTGGACTTGAAGTCACAGCACCCATGACGCAACACAAGAAAACACAGAAATCGAAAGTGAAAGTACACAAAACAAAACGAACATACACAGAAAACAAAAACAAAAATACAGAGTGCAATTGCTATGAGATGTAACGCCCTCTCTTTTTACAGAGGAGCAGGTACCTTTTAATGCTCCCTCTTTATGTATAGAGGAGCCTCCGCTTTTTAACAGCGGGTCCCACCTTACCTGGGACTTACCGGCGCGCCTCCCTGACTGCTGAAAGTTCTGGTTCCTGGGTGTTTCTTTGTTTCTTTTCTCCCGGGTCTCGGCACCACTTGTCACGACCCCCTTGCCCGCAAGGAAGACGCGACTCAGGAATCTTCTTTCAGCAGTTTATTCAGGCCCTTGATATTCTTCTAATAATTCTTCTACTCTACTTCTACTACCCGGAATAATAATTGGATGCCCCTCCCAGCCTTAATAAAGCACCTCGAACCCCAATGCAAAGCTGCCACGTGTACCCTTCTCACAGGGTGCTAGAAAATGACACGCCAACTTTCTCTGATAAGGAGCTGGGAACATGCCAACTCTCTCTGATATGGAGTTGTCCTTCACAGACCACAACGGAGCCAGCGCCATCATGTAATGGCGACCACAGTCCACAGGAACGGCTCACCACAGAGACATATCCGTGGACTTAGGGTCACAGGTTCCCTGCAAGAGCTGGGATGGCATCAATACCTCCCAGGCCTTGGGATTAAGAAGGAGGAAGGGTAAGTTGCCAAGGGAGATCCGGGGTGCTATTTCTAGGAAGAGAAGAAGGAGAGGAATGTGGGAAGGGCAGTTGGAAACACAGAGTCAGCTCCTCATGCTGTCCGGGTTCAGACAGAAAAGCAGAGCAGGGAAGGACACTGTCCAAGGTGTTTGGAGGCATTTGGTGACTTCCCACTGCTCTCGGGACAAAGCAGAGTGTCGGCATGCCCCCCGAGCCCCGTGCAATCTGGCCCGTCATCCCCTGCAGCCCTCCGGCCCCCACATCCTCCATGCTCCAGCCTTGCAGACCTTCTTGGCTCCTCGAGGGACCCCGTGCTCTTCCTATGGCCTAGGTAACCCTGCACTTCCCGCTGGGCAGTGGGCTGGATGCTGAGTCAGCACTTGGGTGTCAGGCCCACTCCCGGGGCAGAGTAGTCAGGGCAAGGAAGTTGGCCCAGCCTTCCAAACCCACAGGCTCCGTCTACACTGCAGGGATTCTGTGGAAAGCAGAAATCACCAGTCCAGACTGCATAGCCGGTGCCACTAGGCGAAAAAATGATGAAGTGGGGTCAAGATTACCGAGATGGCAGTTGAGAGGCAGCCCTCTGGAGGAGCCTGGAGCCCTGTGACCTGGTGACCTGGTCTAGAAGCCATTTGGTCTGGCTTGTATTGGAGGTGCCTGGCTCTGAGCTCAGACCTTGGGCCAGCAGCAGAATCCCTCGGCTCAGGTTCTCACCCCCAGAGCCAACCCTGGTCACCAGCCTCATCCTCACAGCTCCTTTCTGCACTCCTTTGGGTGCACCCCAGGGCCTCAGCACCTGCACATCTGCCTACCTCTCTCCTGTGGTTTTCAGTAGCCCCGTGAGGTCCTGCAGGCAAGGATTTGGTCCTAGTGTATCTGAATTCCCAGCATTCCTTGGGGCATCTGCAGCGGTTGGAGCTTCACAAATACTAGTGAAGGGAGTGGTTTCCTCAGCTCCATCTGCATCCAGGCCCGATTCTCCACAGTGATTTAGAGTGACCTCGCTCGCCTGTGAGAGGGCCGCCTGGAGGAGCAGATGTCGATGTCCAGTTCACCGCAGAGCAGCTGATTCCAGGAGGTGAGGCCCCAGGTCACAGGGGTAAGGCGGTGGCAGGGGTCACATGCCTGAGTCTGTTTGGAGCAGGGAGACCTCCTCTCTCTATGTGCTCTGAGCTACAGCAATGGCTGCTGGTCCCAGAGCAGGGCTCCCTGGCTGCGCTTCAGGAAGCCAGTGGGCACCCTGGGACTCCAGGAAAAAGGGGCACCTGTGTGCTTGCCCTTGCAGAAAACCCCCTTCTCAGGAGATCACAAAGCCACCAGGAGCTAAAAACCATTGAAAGCAACTGGCCCCAGGGAGTGAGAGCTCTCTCTCTCTCTCCCCCTTGACTGACACTAATGCTGACACCCCCCGCCCTTCCCTGCACAGAATCGTCTGGGCGGTGGGTTCACATGGCACAGGGGCCTCTCTCCCTGGGCACCCACAGCCAGTCCACCAGCCCCTGCTGCCCCCGTCACTTTCCCTGAGAATCTGAATATTAGAAGGAATTGGGGATATGAAGAGGCAAATCTCCAGACAAGATAAATACAGACAGTAACATAATCCTTGGTTGAAGAATAAGGCTACTGTTGGGATCTCAATGCTCAAAAAAAGTTTACCAAATTAGAGGGGCACACCCAGTTGGAATTCTGGTTTTCACAGTCTCCTTGCTTGTCAAACTCAATATCAAGGAAAATAAGCTAATTTGATTTGGCAAAGGCTCTTGCAATATGGAATTGATATCTGCAGCAGCTCCCTTTGATGTTCTGTATAAACAGCGTTTTCCCTGCTGTGGAAGCGAGATTGAATATAAACAGCCTCTTCCTTCCCCACCCCTTTGCAGTGCCAAGGGAGAAACAGAAAAAAGAAACAGAAGAGAAGCCTTTTCTGGGGCTAAAGAGACTCATGGGGGCAGCTCTTGCTGGTTGGTTTCTTGGCACAGGACTCCTCAGCCTAAGGCTGGGCTTGGTGGCCCGATGGTCCCTGTGGGGACCGCCCTGGGCACTGCAGGATGAGGAGCAGCATCCCCAGCCTGTACCCACTAGATGTCAGCTGTGACAACCCAAAGGACTTCAGACACTGCCAAAGTCCCCTGGCATCAGGACTGCCCGGGAGCACGGCTGTCCCAGAGGTGGGAGGAAGGTGCTCCAGGAAACCTCTGGCTCTGCGTGTGGAGGCCGGGCCTTCTGCCTGGAGGCTCCCATGCAATCCATCAGCTCTGCCTGCCTCAGGAGACTCTGAGATGCAGCCTCTCCTGCTGTCCCCGGGCTCCAGGCTGCTCACTGCACAGCCGGCTGGAGGGGATGGTCTTAGTGGCTGAGGCATTGCACACTTGGCGCCTCTGCCTGGCTCCTCAGTGCTTGTCCCAAGGCTGAGAATCACACTGTCCCTGATGCCTGGTCACATATTTAATGCTCCCTCCCTCGAGGTCCATGGAACTTGGTGTAGTGTCACAGGGACAGGTTCGTCCCTGGAGTAAGGCAGGTTCCAGTCTGTGACTGTCCGGAGCCAGCTGCATCAAGCCTCAGTGGCCAGGGGTTAAACCTTCAGGAGTTCTTAGCAACCCTGTGGGCGGCTTGAGTTCACTCGTGGTCAGTGCAGCCACGGACCACCAGCCTCGGTGGGTGTTCTGAGAAGGGCCTTGCTGGGCCCTTCTCTGTGACCCACGCACCGTGGAGACCGCTCCAGGCCTCGGGGCCGCCCCCACCCAGGCTGGCCACGTCACTGCTAAAGGCGGAGGGGATCGTAACATGGTGGTAAGTTTCTGCTCATGTACGTGGAGACACACAGCCCAGACTCCAGGCCAGGAGTGCTGCAGCTGGTCATGGTCTCGTGGCCACCATCTTGGGCATGGCACATGCAGAGCACGGCCAGGTTGACACTGCAGCCCCAGCCACAGCCACGCACCAGAGCACCCCTGCATCCACCCCTGGTGGCCAATCGGGCATCTATCAGCATGTCACTGGTTTCAAGTCCAGGCTAAAACTAGAGGGGCAGCGGACACCCCAGCTGCTCGCCCATGTCCCTTCCCCTCGTCTTACTTCAGGAATTCCAACTCTGTGTGGACTGGCCGTGAGTCCACTGAGCAGCAGCCATGGCCTGGGGAGGGGGTTGACTGGGTGGGACTTCCAGGAAGCCCCTCAGGCAGGACAGTCCCTGACTCCACTCTGCCACTTCCCTGCTCCCTGTTTGGGTCATTGCTAAGGTTGGATGGGAGTCCCCGAGGCGCAGGTGTTAAAGGCTCAGTGGAACATGTAGGATCTGGGAACCAATGGAAGGGAGCTGGGCCTTGGGGGTGTGTCCTTAAGGTAGATGTTGGGACCCCAGCCCCTCCTCGCTCTCTGTGGTCCCTGCCAGCAGGAGGGAAGCAGTGGTGTTCCACACTGCTACAGGCTCAGAAGCAATAGACCAATCAACCACAAGCTGAAACCTCCAGAACAGGAGTCAAAATAAACCTTCCCTCTTTTTGAATTGATTGTCTCGGGCGTTTTGTCATGGCAATGGAAGCTGACACAGGTGATACTCTAGTGTGGGTGGGACAGCTTGAGAACACGGGGCCAGCACGTGGGAAGATGAAGCTCGAACACTGAGGCTGGCCAAACTGAAGGACAGGAGGGGCCTGACGGACAACCACATCATGGGGTCAAGCTGCCCAGGTAGGCTCCTGCCCCAGGCTGCTCCCTAGTGGGGTAAAGGAAGAGAGCCCTGAACACAGCTCCACGCAGGACCAGGCAAGTCGCCTGAGGCTGAGGAGATTTATTTTCTTCCCTGAAGAGCAGAAATAGTGGAGCCTAATTCCCAGGCTTCCTCCGCGATGCAGAGAGCCGGACAGTCCTGGGACAGGGGAGGACCTGCTTATGCCCAGGGCCACCTGCAGCTGGCAGTGATTGAGCTCAGCCTGGGCCTCTCCCTCCAGCCTTGAGTCCTCAAGCGCAGGACTGGCCTCCACCATGGTGCTTAGAGGCACTGATGACGTCTCAGTGACAAACCAGCTAACTTACCTTTGTTGGAAGGTAACGCATATCTCCATGTGGCCCTTTAGCATTCAATTCGTGCTTATGGAACAATCAGGAAGAATAACACAGCAGCCCCGTGCCGGTCACACCATGGACAGCACAAACGGGATGGCACAGGAACCCGGGAACAGCTCCTGCATGGTGGTGGGGCTGGAAAGAGAAGCAGCTGGGGGACGATGACAAGAGAGGGGACTGGGCTGTACCCAGGATGGTCTCCATGAAGATGCAGCCAGGCCCTGAGGGGGCTTATCCATGCCCGTCCTGGAGGGAAGGTAAGGAACTCTTCGTTGCCTGGAGAATTCCAAGTGCCAATTCTATAACAACCCGCCCCAGGATCTTGGGAGGTGCTCATCCTCTCCAACTTCCTCTGCCATGCAGAAGTGGAAGCACATGAATGTCAATGTCCCTCGGGCCCTGTGCACCTTTTGGAAGAAAGAGAAAATTTCCTGGCACGTTACAGGCCCAGGGCTTCCTCTGCATTATCTTCTTTAAATCTGTGGGAGTGGTAAACACAGCCTGGTAACTCTAAAGGCAGCTGTTTACCTGCCCCGTGTTCTGAGTCACTCAGGACTAGGGGTCAGTCCAGGCTCTGCAGTTCCATACAGGATGTCCTTGGCCAGGTGCTTAGCTTTTGTGTGCCTCAGTTTCTTCATCTGTAAAAGCAACCTAATAAAATATACTTATTTCATGAAGGACATAGGTGAGCAAGAGGAGATCATGCATTTAACTCTCGAGCAGTTGTCCCGACTGGTTTTGACACAGTGACGTCCTCTCCAGGAGCAGCAGTGATAAACCCACAGCATCTCCGGAGCTCTGTGCATGGTGAGGGGCTCAGATCTCATGGGCACGTCCTACAACTAGTGCTGTCATCTCCTTAATGTAATTTTTAAAGTCACCTCACTTTATGCAACTTAATAAATAAATCTATTTCAAAAGGACTTCAGAGGGCTACGTCAGGGGGCCGGCACCACTCCTGGTACACGGCAGCCACAGGAGCAATATATGCAGCGTGGCCCCTTGGCAAGGGTCAGCCACAGAGCAACGCCGTGCTGGTCCATTTCAGTGTGTGGACACCATGGTGATGCACAGAGACCTCAGTGAGGCCGGGGTGGCCAGTGGTAAAGCACTTATGTGGCACACATGAAGTCCTGGGCTCCAACCCCAAAAAGAATTAAATGAAGGAATGAACCTGGACGGCCCGTGCCCCTTGTATGGGTGGGTATGTGGCACAGGGACAAACCCAGGTCCTGTACGTGCTAAGTGAGCGCCTGCCAGGGAACTCTCACCAGCCTATGCGCGCAGCTCCTTGACATAAGTGGCCCTGAGGGCTGCGGCAGGTGTGAATTCTGCTCCACAGAAAACGTTTTTGGTTAAAATTTGGAGCACATTTTAAAACAAGGGAGAGTCGTCAGCGAGCACCGCATCCCCTTGACCATCTCCAGCCTCAGGCCTACGTCCTCTGCATGCTCCAGGTCACGCGCCTGGAGTTGCTATGGGGTTTGCAGCAGCATCACAACAGACGCACCAAGCCAGCTGCTGCTAAGACATTGGCCAGCTGCAGAGTCACTGGACTCCCTTATGGGCCATATGGGCAACCGTGATGTATGTGGGGACATGCCGTTATGCACACATGATGACTCAACAGAGGAAGGAGAGAAGTGTTCCCTGGGGCCGGCTGTGTGCCCAGCCTGCCCTGGTCCTATAGGCTGTTGTCTGTGGTGGTCCAGGAGGGGATGAGGGACACCTTGGTCCAAGACATCCCAATGCTACGCAGTGCTGTGTGGAGCCCTCCAAGGACTCTGGGGACCACTGCCCTGCTTCTTGCTTCTGCGCCTCGATGGAGGTGACCTTCCCAGGATTACAGCCATGCCTGGCTTTCTCCTCTGCCCTCTCCCTCTGGCACACTCTGTGGGAACAGGAAAGTGTCCCTGCTTCAAAACCCCACGGGCTTCTTTTCATCGTATTTTAACTACTTAATTTGACAAGTTCCTTGGAGCTGCCTATTGATAATTGATAGAGTGTTCTTTCCTTTCCAATTTCCTCTATTAATTATCCCAGGAAGTCTATCAGCACTGTGCATGTAACCCAATAGATCAGAGCAGAATACCGTCCGGCTGCCCTCTGACCAGAGAGCTATCAGGTTGCATCCTGGTCAGCTCCTCTTCACTGGAACAACCCTTAGCAGGGCACAGGGACTTCCCTGGCTCTGGTGGCTCTCAAGTGTACCCACCTCCCTGGGTCCCTGCAGGCTGCAGTCTACAGGAGTCCGGGAGGGACCTCCAACTGAGGTCATGGGTGTGCGGGACCCAAGCCTGGCCCAGTTCCTCTTGTTTCCTGTGGCTGTTTGGTTGTGCTCCTTTCTTTCTCTTGTCCTGTTCAGGCAAGAAGCACTCGCTGCAGACAAGTCCCCACGGAGGATCTGACCCTGGGCTGCATCATGCTAGAAGCTGTAGGCAATTACCGGCAGACTCTTTTTATTTGTCTGGCTGCTTCAAACAACCAAGTTAGAGAAGATCCAGAGATCACACTTGAAATTCCAGTCTGGGCTTCTGTTGGGACATGAGCAAGAGACATCACATTTTCACAGAGGCTGGCGGAGCTCCTGGAGTCCAGGTGCTGTGGATGGCTGCTGAGCAATGGGCAGCACGGGTCTTGGGCATGCCAAGGTGCAGGTGGCCTCCCAAGCCCGTGGAGGAGCAGTCAGCCAAACTGAGGCCCGTTGCTCTTCTGGGCTGCACTGGGTGTGCCAGACGACTGGCCTGTCTCCAACTGCATTCATTTCATCCTGCAGTGACATAGCCCATAGTGACATAGACCATAGTCATGGTCCCCAATCCCCAGCCTGGTCGTTCTCGTCACTCACTTCAGTGGGGAGCTCTTCTCCCTCTGCGGCAGGGTGGGGTCCCAAGAATGCCACCTTTCTTTTTCCTCTGAAGTCCACATGGCATGGGGGCAGGGCAGGGTGCCTGTCACGATGACCCTCGGCCCTGTCCACAGCCCCCGTCCACTGCCAGAGGTGGAGGAAGCCAAGAAGAGATGCCCGTGTGGCGGGCTCTCTGCCCTTGCAGGTCTCGCCATCCACAAACACGTTGGTGCCATGCCCTCAGCACGGTGACCAGAAACCCAGGGGCCAGAGCACCTGGCCCACAAGGTATGAGAGAGGCCAAAGCGGCTCAGGAGGAAGCAGCAATGTGAGCGGGGAGGTGAATGGCACTATGGCCTGGCTCTTAAGTGTCCCCCAAACCCCTGTGTTGAAGCTTGGTGGCCAGCCTGGGGTCCACTGGAGCCTTCAGGGGGCGGGGCTCAGCAGGAGGATATTGGCCACAGGGGATGGGGGGCAAGCCCTTAAAGGGACAGTGGGCTCGGCCCTTCCTGTCTCTTGGTGTCCTGGCTGCCAGGGCTTCCTGCCTCTGCAACTTTGAGCAAGGCCTTGCCCACCACAGACTCCCCATGACGCTCTCCTCGCCACAGGCCCCAAAGCAGCGGAGTCAGCTGACCCTGAACCAGGAGCCCAAACAAACCTTTCCTCCTTGAAGTGGATTCCCTCATGCGCTTTGTCCCAGAGAGTGAACTAACATGGTGAGTTGGGGACTCAGTCTTCAGGGGGATGGCTACAGAAAGGTGCAGAGAGCAGAACCATGAAGGTAGGAGCAAGAAATCTTTGGAGCTCCAGCCAGGCATGGCTCCCTGTCACACTGTGGGCCGCCTCTGGCTCCCTCTGCATCCACAGTCAGAAGAGTGACCGGCACAGGGCCAACGTCCCACCGTGATTGCTGCAGAGTACCTGGGGGAATGAAGAGTGAGGCTTTAACTGTGGCTGGGATGGCGAGTGGGACGGCCCTTGAATGCACGTGGGTGCTCAGGCTGAGGATGGAGGAGGGACAAATGGGAGAGAGGCTGGTCCCAGTAGCCATGAGAGGCTGGGCTCTCGGGTCAGCTTCATGACAGGCTCCGGCTTCATACCATCTGGAAGGCACTGTATGACGAGGACCCCAGAGAACCTCACACCTAACTCCTGGGATCTTTAAGTTCAACCTCAGAAACATAGCACCTTACCCAGTGACTCAGGAGGATGAGGCAGGAGAATTGCAAGTTCAAAGCCAACTTCCTCAACTTAGGAAGACCCTGTCTCAAAATTAAAAAAAAAAAAAAAAAAAAAAACCAGAAAAAGGGGCTGAGAACGTGGCTTAGTGGTTAAGTACAACTGGGTTAAATCTCTCGGGGAGAGAGAAAGAGAGAGAGAGAGAGAGAGAGAGAGAGAAAGAGAGAGAGAGAGAGAGAGGTCACCTCCTCAGGCACCTGTCTGCATTACGATGGGTTCTGGGCCATTGGATTCAAGAGGTTATCTCAGACTCTCCCTGATTTTAACCTCTCAGTTCAAAGGAAGCTGGTATCTTTCATTTTCTCTGTTCCAGTTGGGGGTAGTGATTTTGTTGATTCTACTCAGTGCTTGAGGCTGGAGTAGAGAGAGATGGGAAGCCTTCCTTCCTCTTCCAGAGCCCCTGAATACATCCGTCATTCACCTGTGTGAGCACCAAGCCTGAGCAGAAGTGCTTTTCTTGCACTGTCTGCCACATGTGGCCCAGGTCTGGATGGGACTGCTCTGTGTGTCGACCACTCTTTTCCTGAGAGTGGAGGCTGAGCCCCAAGCCTGCCTCCAGCTCTGGCTCTGGCTCTTCCCTGCTGCACTGAGACCAGCCCCGTGGCTACCCACAGAGCTCCGGAGCCCTGACCTGGCATGGACAGAAGAGGACTCTCCTCGCCTCCCTGGGTCATTTTGTCTGAGTTCATCTCCTAAGAGTGAAGCTGGACCAGAGATTCTTGGACAAACCCATTATTGAGGGTCTGTAGATCCTCGCAGGAGACCTGGAAGGGAGCAGAGAAACCAGGAAAGGATGGGGAAAATCCTGTAAGCATGGTTTCCAGGGACGCACTGGCCCCAGGAGGACCTCTGCAGTGTGAATAGCTCCGCAGGGTTTGTCCTGCCCAAAGGGAGGGGTTGGGCTGCTAGACTGCCCCTGGGTCATGGTCCTGGTCCTGGTCAGGAGTAGAGCAGGGATAGTGGAGAAGGGATAGAGTATGATCGTGGGTGGAGAGCCCCTGAGGTGGCTCTGGCCTGTCCAGGGCAAGCTGGAACCCAGGGTGGGCCATCTTCAGGAAAAGCATCCAGCAAGGACCTGTATGTGGGAGGGCAGCTGGGTCTTCTGTGTGTCTGTGACAGACAGGTTACCCTCTCAGCACGTGGACCAGCTTCAAGTATGCCTTCTCCCCTCAAAGCCAAGTAGCTGCTGGCAAATCACGAGCCTTCCAGCCACAGCCACCACTGCCTGTTTTGCTAAAAGGGGTCATGAGTTTTTCACCTTCTGGGATCGTAGGGTGGCAACCAGACAATGCGAGTGAAGGGCCCAGCACCCTGCCTGGTCCTGGGTCAGCTCCACCTGGGATTACAGTCCTGACTGCGGCTGGTGCTGTCCCAACAGGCGCCCATTGGGAAACTTCCTGCCAACTGGGACTCTGATCTTTTGGTAGTTTCTTGTTCCTTTGAAGAACAAAGGGATGTTTCATTACAGGGTAACATGAAGAAATTCATATGTGTATGTGAAGTGTGCATGTTTCTAGAAGCTAAGCTTGGTAGAAGCCTCGTTACCAATCTGATTGGCATTTGGCAGGTTGTGACTCATCGTAGGGTCCAGCCTCCAGAGAGCTGCTTTGAAAAGAATGAGTTGTTCGAGCACTTTTGCCAAGAAACTGTGTCAAAAGCCAACACCTTATTTTCTATGTTAACATCATGAAAATACACAGCCGTATATTGCCTGCAAATTGCCCGGCTGCCAGTTGCCAGGGTGTTCTGGGATCAGCCTCCCTACGCACATTCTTGGCGAGTTTTTAAAGTGAAATGTGAAGATCATTTTTATTATGTTAAAAAAGGTACAGTCTTGAAAGACCTACTCCATCCACCTTATCTTCATTGTTTATTCCTCCCAATGCAGCATGTTTCCATTCCTTCAAATTGATCCAGGATGCAAAATGGGACTAAGCTGGAATTTCCTAAATGACCTTGGGGGAGTTTGGTGGAACAAGAGAGAGCTTATTAATCTTCGACTCCCTAATTTCATAGGGGTCATTTGATGGCAGCAACCAAGGCAGTCCTTTTGCCAGACTTTCCCCAGTACCCCAAGACAGTAAAACGTTTCAACAGGAGCCAGCAGGTGATCTTATTACTGCCCAAAGAAAGATCTTGTTACTCCCTACACAAAAAAAATTTAATACTATTTTTGCTTTCTATTGCAGACCTTGCAACTGTAGAAGGGGTGGGGAGAAGTTCTAACCACGGGATATTGATATTGAAAAAAAATACAAATGAATCTCTGGTTGCAACCAGCCTATGAGCAGTAGTGTGTGAATCTGTGGTGGCATGCTCATGGTCTGATATTGAAGGTCTCCTAGGCACATGTACATCAACACTCATCATTTTGTACTGTCAGCCTGTGTGTGGTTCATTAGCTGTCAGTGAGACCTTAATAAAGGTGTGAACAACAACGTGAATTACTTTCCTTCTTTTTTAGTAATAAGTTATAAAGTTATGATGAAAATACTCCCAGGTAGAAATGCAGAACATGAGATAGATCTTCAGCCTAGAAGAAGAGACAATAGGCATCTTGGTGCTTCCACAGTCCTGAGGCTGGAGACCCTTACCTGCCTGTCCATCCCTTGAAAGTAGGGGTGGGAGATGCTGTGGGAGATGCTCTCAGGCCCTATCAGGAACTTGAGGAGCTTAGTTTTCTTAAAATCTAGAAAAGCCTGTGCCAAGGAAGACCCATTGTTCAATCCCAAAGATGCGATACTAAAAAATGCGTGAGAATTTGCTGAACTGAACAGAATATCAACTCTTATCTTTTCCTTGTTCCTCCTGATGGTTTTCTACCCCAGCATGAAGTTGAAGGGGAACACTCCACAAAGGATTTGGTTAGACGTTTATCTCAATGTGATTAAGTTCCAGAGCCAAACCTGGAGAGGAAGGGTCCTCTCCTTCCTGCTCTCTCCCCACTGCCAGTGTGCCTCCATTCCTACAGCCCCCATGTTCCCTTTTCTGCTCCAGGAGCAAGTGAAGCTCGTAGGCCTGGGCACAGACCCACAATCACGAGGTGTTCTTAAAAGTGAAGTCTGGCTATCATTTCCCACCCACTCATTGACTTATCCAAACACTCCTTGTTGAGCATCTATAATGTTTCAAGGTGCAAGGGACTGGGTGATAAAACAGACTCACTGCCTGTCCACAAGGAGGTCACCTCCTAGAGGGATGGACACAGTAATCAAATATTGTTCTTCTGCATCCTCAGAGAGTTGGGTCCAGATCCCCTGGGGATACTGCAAGTCAGAGATGCTCATGCCCTATATACCAAAGGGCACAGTATTTGTGTATAACCTTGCTTACTTTAAATCCCCTCTAGATTACTTACAACACTTAATACAATGCAAATGCTATGTAATTAGCTATTGTTCTCTTCTGGGAATAATGACAAGAAAAAGTCTGTTCATGTTCAGTACAGATGTCATTTTCTTTTTTAGAATTTTTTGTTTGAATCCTTGCATGCAAAAGCCAGAGGTATTGGGGGTTAACTGTAACCCAAATCCAAAGAGAAACTAAACATTATTTCTTTTTTTTATTGGTTGTTCAAAACATTACATAGCTCTTGACATATCATATTTCATATTTTAGATTCAAGTGGGTTATGAACTCCCATTTTTACCCCGTATACAGATTGCAGAATCATATCCGTTACACATCCACATTTTTACATAATGACATATTAGTAACTGTTGTATTCTGCTACCTTTCCTATTCTCTACTATCCCTCTACCCCCTCCCATTTTCTCTCTCTATCCCATCAGCTGTAATTTAATTCTCTCCCTTTATACATTATTTAAGCTATGAAGCATAAATAAATGTCTAAAAAGAGCAAATTTTAGGGAGACTTGGATTAGTCAGTAGTTCTGCAGGAGAACTGACAGGGAAGAGGTCTGAAGGAAGAGCAAAAGCTGACCAGGTAGAGAAGGCTGGGAGAGTGTGGCAGGTCCAAGGAACCACGTGTGCAGAGGGGCAACCAATTAAGGGGCTGGGAAGCATGGCACAATCCAAGAACTGACCGAAGGCCTGTGTAGCTAAAGCTCAGAGAGCAAAGAGGAGAGGAGTCAACTGGACAAGCTGAGGCTAGAGGACATATGATGTATTATAGGCCAGAGGAAGGAAGTGCCAACTATCAATTTCCTCCAAAGAACAAAACAAAGCACAAAACCTCTAAACAAACAAAACAAAAAGGCATACCTATCAAGCAAAGCTAATCCAGGGGAGTTTTAGTAAAGTCTTGGAGGGGAGGACAGGCAAAGGTAGTCCCTGCATAGGGCCTGAGCTGCATGACTTCAAGACAGAATCAGATGGGGTGGAGCAGAGTTTGATATCACAGCTGTAGATCTGGGGACACAGCAGGAAGTCTGAAAGTCTTGTCACTCATCTTCAAGCTTTTTTGCTAAATCATCTTGCTCCTCTCTGGGCTGGGAGGTATGACCTGCTCAACACAGGGACAGGAAGTTGTGTCACTGAAGATCTGAGGTCTGACTCCACTCTGTGAGCGATGGCTAGTCACAGGTGGTCCTGGTTCCAATGGACTGCTGGTGATGTTGTGCATGCTGTGCTGTGCTGCTGTCCTGAGGCTGGTCATCCCGGATGTCTCACTGGACAGACGGGAAGATGACTCCCCAGGCACACACCAACATCCAAGTCTCACCTTCCTGTAGCCCCTGGGTCAGGTTGATGGAGAATAAAATCGCCTCCTTTGCCCAGACTGTCACTTGCTACCTCTGACACTCAGCCTTATTTTCTAATCAATTTATAGATAATTTTATTATTTAAAATATATTATTTATAATTTTATTATCTCTAAAATGAGGATGACAATGACATTTTATTAGGACTGCAGTGTGTAAATTCTCAGTCCAGTTGTCCCTTGGTAGCCTCTGGGGATTGGTTCCAGGAGTCCACAGGCATGAGAATCTAAGGATGCTCGGGCCTGCATATAAAATGCCATAATATTTACATATGATTTATGCACACCATCCTGCATACTTTTAATCATCTCAAGATTACTGACAGTACCTAAGGCAGTGTATGTAGGTGCTATTTGGTGTCATTAAGAGAAGGATGACAAGAAAGTCTACATGTCCAGTATAGGACCAATTTTTTTCTGAATATTTTCAATTCACAGTTGGTTGAAACTGCAGATGTGGACCCACAGATACAGGGTGCCAATCACATTGGCCTGGCTGAGTCCAGAGGATAGTCAGATACTGAAGCTACAGCCAGGGGAGGAGCCTGTGACAGAGGGCTTTGTGTCCTGGGGCCAGGTCTTGCAGAAGCACCTTGACATACCACGGGCCTACCTCCCAGTGCACCTACCCTGAGTGGGGACACTCTAAATTGAAGAAGCATCCAGGGCACCTTGCCCAGTGGCCACCAAGGCTGAGCCCATCCCACTTAGCCACACAGCACTGCATGGCCATGGCCAGTGTCTCAGCATTAGTTACCATAGTTGTTTTCACGTTGAACTGCAGAGCAGGAGAAATATCCAGAAGCCCCACAGTCATCCCATGACCTTCTAAAGCAACTGTCCATCTAATTTGTTGAGGACTCTTGTCCAAGTCCCTGCTGTGGTGATCTCGGTTACCTTTTTTGACCTGTATCATTGACTCTGATCCCAAGGACAACAAGGACCCTGATGGGCTATTTCTCCTGGAAACGTTTCCAGTGCTCTAGAGATGCCCTACTTAGCTCTACGTCTGCAAGTCACTGGAGGAAAAGGAATGTGCTTACAATACTTTCCTTCTGCACCACATAAGAGCTCAGGGGTGAAAGAATGAGCTTCATTTATTGGATTGAGATGGGTTGAGCCACTCTGGCTCTGGACAGGGTGCTGAGCACTCAAGGATGGCTCAGACACACCTGCCCTGGGAATCCTCCCCTGGCCTGCATGTGAAGAGCCCAGTCCTTGCCTCCTGGGGTAATGGGCTCAGCTCTAGATGGATGCTAAGGGTCTGCTGGAGGAGGTGATTGGTTTGACCAAGGCATTAAAGAACACTTCACAGAGGCATGGTGCCTTGACAGGGCTCATCAAAGCACACATGGGCATTATTTATTTATTTTTTTAATAATTAGTTACACATGACAGTACAATGATCTTGACATATCATACATTTGAATCAGATGAGGTATAATTTCTCATTTTTCTGAGTGTACAGGTTGCAGAATCCCTATGGTTATGCAGTCAGGGATACACATAGAGCCATATTAATAATAATGTATACATTATTCTGCTGTCCTTCCTTCCCCCTTCTCCTCCTCTCCCTTCCCATCATTATTTCTTAATAAGTAAAATATGCAAAGGGAAGACTTGAAACCATTCCAAAACACTTTAGAGGGGGAAACTCCTTCAAATCCATATTCTTCATTTCAGAAGCACATAGCTACTACTGATGTAAACTGACCACACTTCACTCACTTCGGGGTTCCAGGCAGTTATAGAGCTCAGAGTCCTTTGGTATCCTATGCATTGATCTCCTTTGTTGTTATTATTCTAGCTGCTCCTCCAGTCCATAGATTAAAATATCTGGAAAAAATTGCCTCTGCACTGAACATGTATAAACATTTTTTTCCTTATTGTTATTTTCTAAACAATACAGTATTTTGCTTACCTTATTGACAAAGGTAGACTTCACCTTGTGTTAGGTATTACAAGCAATTTAGAAAGGATTGGAAACAATCAGGAGAATGTGTGTAGATAGTGCACCATTGTACTTAAAGAAGTTCCGAATTTTGATGTTCACAGGTCCTGGGACAAATCCCTGGAGGATACCAAGGTATGTCTATATAATTAACTGTACAGTTACACCTCTAGAGAGATACAAAAAGCCCTTTCATGTTTTGCTGCTTTAACAAACAGTGCCTCAGTGAAAAATATCTTTATTTAATTTCTCTGAGCTCTTGTGTGGGGACCGTGGGCTGAACTTACAGCAAACTCCCAGGGAAAGGCTGTTGGATCAAGGTATGCACTCTAGCGGTTTTGATAGACCTTTCTAGGCTGCCTTTCCAAGAGGGAGCATTTTTCAGGTGGCGCAGGAGGACTCCAGACTGGGAGGGAGGGGAAGAAGGAGCCCAGGGAGGAACAAACCCAGGTCTAGCCTGGTTAGCTGGTGTGCAGGAAACATATTGAGTCCTGTGCCCCTCCCTTATCTGCAGGGGGTGCCCAGAAATACCCCCAATGGGTGCCTGAAATCTTGAATAGCACCAAACCCTATGTATCTTGTATTTTCCTCTACCTGGGTTCCCATGATAAAGTTGAATTTATAAACTAGACATAGCAAGAGAGTGGCTGAACAACTTCACACCTTGAACCAACCATTTTTCCCAGTTTGCCTGAGAAAGTTCAAGGGATAGGCAGCTTGAAACAAAACAAAACAAATCAAAACAAGAACACATTGTTTTTTGAAATGGTCACCCATTCTCTCACCTTCCCTCAGGGGCCAGCTATTTCACTTACCTCTAAGCTTCAGGCGTCCCTCCACAGGCCACCAAATGCCACAGTCTGGCTGGATACAAATCACAAGCCACTCAAGCAGAAACAAACTTTATTTCCGAACTCCCGTGAACCCCACGCACGGGCACCTGGCCTTCTCCCGGGACACACCACACACCAACCAGAAATCCCTCCTCTAGCACTTCCCCAACCAAAGCGAGCTTCCCAGGAATCCCTGCAAGAACTCCAAAGTAGCCAGCACCTGAGGTGGACAGCAGGGGTCTGATATACAATTGAATACACAGCTTAACATAACCATCATCATCTCAATGGCTCCCTGGCATCACCTCTCAACCACTCCTTCTGGCAAAAATGCCATGGTCATTCTGACTTGGCTGTGGCTCTCAGCAAGAACTAATAAAAGGGGCTAGGAATGTGGTTCAAGCGGTAGCATGCCAGACGGCCCAGGTTCCATCCTCAGCACCACATACAAACAAAGATGTTGTGTTCCCCGAAAACTGAAAAATAAATGTTAGAAATTCTCTCTCTGTCTCTTTTTTTTTAAAAAAAAGAACTAATAAAAAAAGAACAGCATGACACTGGATGGTAATGGAAGCTATTTAAAACCATGCATTCTTTATTTCTGGAATTTTTCACTTAGCATTTTCAAACCTGCACTTGATGGTAATTGAGGCCACAGAGAGTGGGACCACGTGGGGTGGGATGAACATACACAATGGGAGAAGGCTGGGGTGCTGGCCAGGCCGGGGGACCTTGACCATTCTGCTGTGCCACTGAGCTGCTTCCTGGAGTCCCAAGGGCACCTCAGGGAGGCTGCAGGGAGGTGCCATGTCTGATGAGCCTTTAAGGAGGAGGGAACTGGAGGAAAGGAGAGCCTCTTGGAGGGAGGAGGTAGGCGGAGACTGTGGTGTGTGGTGGGGGTGTAAGAAAAGCCAGGAGACAGGAACTAAGGCAGAGGTCTTTCACATCTAGAATAGAGAGGCTTTAAAAAGTATCTATGCATCTATGTGTACCTTGCATGTTTATGGGGTACAATATAGTTATATACATATATAGATTTTTATGTACAAAGTATCATTCACAAATCAGAAAAACTGGCATTTTTATCTCTATATGCAGGACATGGATCTTTCCTATGTGAGGGGAGACTTAGGAGTCTTCTGTTTTAAAATATTTCATAAATTGTTGGAGACGGCAGTCATCCCACTTTGTTTACAGAATGCTACAACCAACTCCTCCCCTACCTGACTTTGGAACCCAGGATTCAGCCCCAATTCTCCATTCTCTTCCTGCTTCTTAGACTCTAGTGACCACTATTCTGTTTCATCTTTTATGAAGTGCATTCTTTCATCCTCTGCCTGTGACCGGACACATGACACCTGGCTTTCTGTGCTGGCTTCTGCTGGACATGATGACCTCAGGTTCTGTCCATGTTGCCCCAGTTGGCAGTCAGTTTCTGTTCCTCATTTGGCTGAAGGGATTCCTTTGTGTGTACTCACTGGACTTTTTTCATGCATTTATCTGCCAAGGGACACCTTGGTTGGCTATGCGCCTTGGCTGCTGTGGACATGCTGGGGTAAACACGGGTAGGTAGGCAGGTCTTGGTCTTGGATGGGATGGTGTCATCTCCTTCAGATGCAGCCCCGTGCTGGAGCTCTTGGGCCACATGGTGGATCCAGGTTTTCTTTTCTGAGAACCGCCCCTCACCCCATCTGTTCTTCATAATGGCCATACCAATTTTCATTCCCACCAACTTGTAGGCGAGATAATTCTTCTGAGAGCAATTTAGGAGATAAATGGACAAAAATAATACCTTAAGTTGCCTGATATTTTGAGACTCCTTGTCTCATTGGATTTTCTCAAAAACTTTGAAATATTACAAAAGTATCAGGTTCCTGTTTTATACAACTCCGGTGACATTGCATAATAGGCCCAGCGTGCTAAGGGAGTGAAAGGAGACAGGCTGGCAGGGGCTCAGGAGACATGACGTGGCCATTAGAAAGAATATCCAGTTCTTCAGTATGAGTAAAGGAAAGAGGATGCCAGGATTGTGCTGAGGCAGTTACCACAAGTTTTTTGGGAATTGATAAAAAAAATTCCTTCCCTCCAGTCAAAGGCAAAAGAAATAATCAAGTTACTTCTCTGCAAAAGTTCACAAAATTCCCCATTATTTCAAGAAAGGGAGCGAAGTCATTTGTGCTCTCAGGATTGTGAAAGACACCTTGCAAACACATGTAGCCTCTCCCACTTGCTTTACAGGGAGCTTAGTGAGATTCCAGGGACAGGAAGTAGTCACAGCCCAGTTCAGAAAAACCCCATAGGAAGGCTTGGAAGACCCTGTGTACTTGGGTGCTAGAGGTTGAAAGTGGAGTGGGGTCTGTATCTGGAAAGTTCCCTGAGCTAACAAGTTTTTGAGACAGCCACCAATCTCCTGTGGATGGAAACAGTAGGTTCTGCTTCCCCAAAGCATTGGGGCCAGTGGTTTCATGTTGACCTTGCTATTGAATAGAGTCTGATTGGAGGTACAGTTGCCTGGTATTAGCTCTTAAAATTAACGGTTAGTGGATGCCAAAGATAGTAGGTGTAAGAACTACACAAGGAGATAGTTTGAACCAAGTAAGGAGTTAGTTGATCTAAGCAGGAGCCTGTGGACAAGCACCCAGGGTGAATCAGATGCAGGTGGTATGAGGACCCTACTTTGAGAAGCACTGCTGTATTCAAAAGTCCTATTAATTGGACCCCTGCTGATTCTAATACAATGATCTGGTGGAACCTCTTGTGTAGTTAAGAAACTAACACAGACCCAAGCTCAGGACTGGGATCAATTGTGTCAGGTCTTGCCAACCTATTAGGTTGTGACTCAGACGTGTGCATCGGTTTAGTGAACATCAAGGTGTCCCGTGGTCCAGGGAAGCGAGTGAGCCTCTGAGAATCCTGGGACTGAGATGTGGAGACCAACAGGATTTCATTCAATTCGAACAGTTAGAAAATCCACCCCTACTCCTCCCAGTGCCAGATGCTAGAGGTACAGGATAGATCTGAAGTGGCATCTAGGAGTGTTGGAAAGAGGAGGAGGAGAATGTAAGGGGAGGTGCCATAGAGGAAGGAAGAGCAGGCATCTTCTGAGAGCTTACCCTCAAAGGTTCTCAACTGAAAACCAACGTGCCCAATGGCTGCAGCAACCTCAATAGGTGTTCTGATCTACTTTAACTTTCCAGGGAAACAAGCCACACTTAATATCTAAAGCACACGGTGCACACAGCTAGCTCCAGATGTCAGCATCAATTGTATCATATCCCTTTCAATGATGTCAAGGCTCTGGTTTCTGGTAATTGCTGTAGTAAAGCACAAGGACTCTGTGAAAGTCCAGGTGGGATAGGAAGTGAAGGTGACCAGGTGTACCCAGTGGGAAATGGGGGAACACCCAACAAGCATGCACGTCCTCACCCTAAGTGCAGGGGCCCTCTGTGTGCAGCTGTATCTAGAAAGTTCCCTGAGCTAACATCTTTTGGAGACAGTCACCAACCTCCTGTGGATATAAACCTCCAACTCACCCAGCTCCACCTCCACCAACCATGGACCAAAAATATTTGAACAACTACTTGTGTCTGTACTGAACCTGTATAGACTTTGTGTTCTTGTCATTTCCCCCTCAACAATGCAGTCTAACAACTATGTACATAGCATTTACATTGGTTCAGGTATTGTAAGTTCTCTAGAGAGGATTTCTAAGGGAGAATGTGTCTGGGTTCTGTGCAAACACTACTCCATTTTATTTGAGGGACTCTAAAGTCCTTGGAGTTAGGTATCCACAGGGGTCCTGGACCAATCCCTTGGGGATACTGATGGGCAACTGTAATTTATGGCTTTTTAAGAATGAAACAGAAATACTATTATCCTTTCAATTTATGAGTACTATTTTTTTTCAAAGGGCTGCTAAGTTGTTATGTTACAGATACTTATTAAATCTTTGGGAGCTAACTGCTTGGTGGATGGAGCTTTGGTTGTTTCTTCTTGCCTATGGGCACTATGAAAAGCTACCAAGGTGCTCAGGGTGCTGGGACCGAGGAAGTCTGTGAGCTTCTGGATTACCTTACTCTAACAGCATTAAATTCTTTTTAATTTAATTTTTGCAGTGACACCATTGGTTGAGTGCTATTACCTACTTCATTTTAACTTAGAATGGGAAGACCTGCATCCTACAGCTAGTTACCACTGGCAGAAGAGATGAAGTTGGCTGGGTCTGGTGGGGAGTCTGTTCCTAGCCACTATGCTTAGCCCTCAGATCTGCAGCCTTCCTATTTAGCCAGGGCACCCTCAGCATTAGAAAAGCTTGGTTTTACTGTATTGCTAACAAGGCCGCATTATTCATTCATCCTATTAAACTGCTCCGGTGTCTTATCCTCTAATTTTCAATCCCTTGATGCCTGGGTGGTGCAGCCTCTGACTCAGGCTGCTGGTTCCGCTGCTATGCTCACGGACAGGAACAGAGCCCCAAGGACCTGTGGAGGAATATGTCCTCTAAATACAGGGCAGACTCGGCCCTTTTCAGGCACCAAAGGGTATTCTTTCTGAAGAATAAGGAAAACTTGGAGAGAGTTCAGAAGAAACTCACAAAATGGAAATCAAAGCACCTCACAGCATTAGCAAGCAGCTGAGCAGGCCCCTCTATGATACCCCTGGGGAGACACAGGCCCAGATGGAGACTCATCAGAGGTCAAAGAAGGAGTTGGTGGCAGAGCTGGGGTGAGATGTAGGTCCTTCCAAGTGAGCCTGGAAAGAGCTCATGGTTGCCTCCAATGGCACCTCTGCCCCAGCCAAGTTCAGGACGACCTTCAAAGTGCCCCTTTGGGTGCTGGCTCTGTTGTGCCCAAATTCCAGGGCTGCATTTTGGAGAGACAGGAAGAATGTCCTTTATGTGAAATGCTCAGGACTAGAAGTGTTTCAGGTTTTGGAATATTTGCATACACATAATGAGATATTATGAGGGTCTACTCAAGTCTAAACATGAAATTCATTTATGTTCCATATAACCTTATATACATCCTGAAGATGATTTCATGGTATATTTTTAGTGACCTGTGTTTGGATGGCAATCCCTTATGAGAGGTCCATTTAGATTAGGGGTGCTAAATCTCTAGGATCCTGCCCAGCCTAATTCAGTACCCACAATTTCAAGACCAGGCAGCTGAGGTGCAAATCCAAGAGCACTTACAAATTAATGAGGAATTGAGACAGGACTGAAATTCAACCCAAACTGATGCCCTGCCCACAACAATGGTTCTACACCATGTGCAGTATTCCTGGTGGGTGGAGAGTATCATGTAAAGCACTAGCTGCCTCACCCATGCCACCATTTCAGGATGTTTCCAGATCCCCCTGGACTTCAACTACAAGCACATACAGGAACATTTCAGGTGCCACAGAGGGCAGGGGTAGCTCAGAGGCAGAGTGGGAGTCTAGTATGCATGAGGCCCTGGGCTCCATTCTCAGCAACCCTGAAATCACCAACTGCCAGATCCCAGATAGGAGGTAGCCCTAGATTCTCAGTGGAAGAAATCAGCTCCCTCCTGCCCAGCCATTAATAATTCAGGAGCTGGCAAACCTTTCCTAGAAAGGCAAGGGAGTAGATATTGCCGTCTTTACAGGGCTCTGTTGCTGCCACTACCCGACTCTTCCGTGGCAACACAGCAGCTGCTAGAGGCGTTGTAGAAAGGAAAGGATGCGGCCACGATCGGATTAAGCTTCATTTATGCCGCAGTGTGCCGCCCGCTGCCATGGTCAGTCCTATATCCAAGCCGACAGCCTCTTTATGGTTTAGCCTCCATGTGCTTCTCAGATTGCTCTGAAGAACTTCAACACGGATGCCCTTACTCTGGTCTTCCTCATGCTTTGATAGGGTGCAGGGTGGAGACAGGTTGATGTCCCAACAAGCCAACTCCAAAGAAGCAGGGAGCAGGCAAAGGTGCACCCTATCCTGCACACCACTCTAGGGAGCTGTGGACACCAACCCTCCTCATTTTTAAGAGTTGCATGAATTCGTCTTGGATTTCTAGAAACCAGAGAGAGAAAAAAAAACTGGTTTACTTGAGAGCATTAGCCCAAGGATGCAGAAGTAAGATTGTGTGGAATACTAAAAGGTTTGTTTTGTAGTTTTACCTTGATACCAACCCACCCAGCTAAAGTGTTCATTTCTTACTCCCCTGGCAGCTTAGTGTAGCCATGTGGTCTTGTTTTGACCAATGGAATAAGAGTAAAAGTTACAAGTACCACTGCCAGGCTCTGCCCTAAAGGCCTGGGCTTCCCTGGCTTCTTTCCCTTCTTCCTGACCAGGGTGTGGTGAGAATGGACAATCTTCTCAAACCCAAGGACAGAAGCTACACAATGAAGATGGAAACCATTTTACTGTCAGAATTGCCTACTGTGGGCTATTGTGTAAGAAGCAAAGGAGCCTCGACCTTGCTAAAGTCCTGATGTTTCTGGGTCTGTTTGTTATAGCTGCAAAACCTGTACCTCATGCTGGCTGCATAATTTGCAAGCCCCCGTACAAAATGCAAATGTGGCACTTTTGCTAAACAAATTATTGATAATTTCAAGAAAACAACAGTAGAGAACTAATCAAGTGCCCATTTTTTGCACATCTTAGGGAGATGGCTACTTTCCAGTTTCTAACACCTGAAGTGCAGGGGCCTTGTCGGCAAGAGGTCACGGGGCAGGTTTTGTTAGTTTTTGAAAGATAAGTGGAGGACAGAAAGCCAATCAGTGCATTTACTGTAAAGAGGAGGATCATCAGAGAAGGGAGACATCCCTGATGCTTCCGAGGGAAGGCACATGGTCAAGCAAGGCCTGAACCCATCCTAGCGCAAATGGCACTAGCAGAACTGAGAAGCTGCTGTGAAGTTCCCGAGGATTCCCAGAGACTCAGCTGACTGTTAACAATAGATGAAAACAAAGTTTGACTTGCTTCATCTTAAACACTTAGCAAAGACAGTCAAAGCCAAAACATAGCTATTCCTGGACATTTTAAATAATTATAATAATTAAATGTAACCTCCAACAATAAGTAAAACTGGAGGCTACAAAAAAAATTCTTAGATAGGAATGCCTGATAACTATCAAAAGGAACTGCCAGAGTAGTTTTTAGTTTAAGGCCCATAGATATTCCTAACCTACACAGGTAGGCTTGATGTTTGCTAGTATGGTTATCCAGCCCTTTAACAGAATTAAAGATTTCTCTATTAGACACAGAGGTCATACTAGTAAAAAAATTTTGCAAGATCAGATGATATTAAATTATTAAACTATCCCTTAAGGGAAAGGACATCTGTAACCCTAAAAGTTAAATGTTGTGTTTACATCGCTGACATTTCTGGCAATCTGACAAATATCCTTAAAGATTTACATGCTCAGATAGAAGCCATGTCCTCAACATGGAAACAATATCTTAACTCCTGGTTCTTGGTACTTCCTGGTGGTAAACATTGTTAGCCTTTGTCTTTGCCATCATACTCATTGGCATATTTCTGTGCTATGGCATTTATTGCTGCATCAATCTGGTTTCACTACTAATGAATTCTTGTTTCTCTTATAGACACCCATCACTCGAATGGCCCTCCAGCCTATTACTTCTCAATTGGACTTTTAGCATGGACCACTCGATAGACCCGATATTTTTAAAGGGGATTCCAAACTGCTTGCCCCGACATCGCCCCTTTTGTCAGCCTGAAGAAGCCAGAAAGATTTTCTTCGCCCCCTTTCCTTACAGCAGTAAGGAGTTCCCAAATTAGAGGGGGGAATGAAGCCAGATTTAAAGTTAGGTAGTTAGTGTAGTTAGGTAAATCGGGTCTAATACCGAGTGAAATCTAAAATGGAGGCCATGCTGGGAATGACTCAGGGAAAACACAGGACAACTCATGGAATGTTAATGAAGTTCCGAAAAGGGCCTAGGCCAAAGTCCACCTGGAAGTATTAATGAACAGCCCCCAACAGATTTGAAGACAGCCCATCCCAAAGAAATGTTAATGAGCCCATCACAAAGAAGTGATAATGAAGTCCTTCCTGCTCAGACTACTTCTTTGGCCCTCCTGTGTCCCACCCCTGGGGCCTTCTAACCTACATTCCATGACTGAAAGAACTATAAAAAGGGGAAACAACCTCACTTCCACAGATTCCACCTCCTGGGTCCCCTTCTTCCTCCGGGAGAAGTCTTTTCTTCTGTCCTTTAATAAATTTCTAATCTCTAAAAAAAAAAAAAAAAAAAAAAAAGAAAGAAAGAAAGATAGTGAGGCCTCCTAGCTTTCAACCTCTGGTTCCATACTTACTTGCTGTGTGAGTTTGGGCAACCCAGTTCCTTCCTCTATAAAATGCCAATAAATGTAAAAGACCCTGCCTCATCGATTGCTGTGAGGATTAAATAAAACGATCAAGACAAAGGTCTTGACGGTTGGTGAGCTCTTCATCAATGTCCCCTGTCATTACTAATGTAAAACATGACCAGCTACAGGATGAGCTGATTTTCCCAGGTTTCTGCCACTGTCATCCCATCATCCCTGCCTTCTGCGCGCCCTTCCTGTCCCTCTCCTGGTCTTTGTTTTCCTACTTCTGCCCACTTTCCTGCCCTTGCCACAGTGTTTGACGAGGCAGGTGGGTTTTATTTTTGTTTCTTTAATTTTTTTAAATTTTAAAAAATTGAGATGAAATGTTCGTATTTAACTGAGTCTAATTTATTAAAATAATTGCCTTAATGAATATTAATTACAAAATGCTCGTTTAGCTCTGTGCTCCCCTTTGCTTCACATTAGTCATTATTAAACAAGGCACGAAGCAAACTGTAATTACAGACAAAGCATTGAAGACACAAACCAATAAAAATCAAAGGTAGGAGAAGAATGCTTTGAAGAGAGCTTGGAGTTGCTGAGACTTCCTGTGTCCTGCCAAGAACCTGCGGCAGAGGCCCTGGGCGGGAGGTGGCATGGGTGAGGGCCGTGATCTGTTTGCCAAGCCTCTATCTAGGCAGAGGAAATGGGAAAAGGCCCAGCAGCCACCCTGTCCTGTCACTTCTTGAAGCAAGTGGAAGAAGCTGAACTCCATGCAGTTCCCCATCAGGATGTGGGCCAGTGCGGGCCACCTGGGGAGTGTGAAGAGTGGGCTGACTGGGGGTCCTGCTTCTCCACTGACACTTGGCTGAATTCATGCACTTCAGACTGGGATCGTCCCTGGAGATAGGGTCTTTGCCAGGGCCATCAGTGAAACTGAGGACGTAGGGTGGCCTGAATTCAGTATAACTGGCATCCTCATAAAAAGTGCCACGAACAATGTGATTAACAGAATTTGATGGTCTCACAGTTTTGGAAGGCGGTAGTCCAAGTTCAAGGTGTGGCAGGGTTGGTTCTTCCTGAGGCCTGGAAGAGAGCGCCCCCTCCCTTCCCCAGCCTCTGGTGGCTTCCTGTCAACCGCAGATGTCCCTTGGCCTGTAGAAGCTTGGCTCTTCTGTCTTCCCCTGGTAATCTTTCTGGGTGCAGCTTTGTCTAGATTTGCCCTTTTATAAGGGACACAAGGCGTATTAGAGTAGAGCCCGCCTTAATGTCCTGCTTAACCTGATTGCCTGGTGTATGCAGATAAGGTCACATCCTGATGTAATGTTAGGCCTTTAGCATGTGAACTTTGGGTTCAGGTAGTGGGCCCCCTTTCTACCATCACAGTGGCCTTGAACAAGGATCTTCTCTTCTGTGAACTCAGTTCACCCATCTGCAAAATGAGATGTCGTATTAGGTAAACTCCAAGGGCTTCGGCCCCAGTGCCCTATGGGAGCCAAACAAATCCCAGTCCCCAGCAGGACGGGGGTACTGTACTTGCTGCAGGATTAGACTAGGCAGGTTTTCTTTTTTTAAATTTAAAAGAATTGAGATGAAATGTTTATATTTAACTGAGTCTAATTTATTAAAATAATTGCCTTAATCAATACTAATTACAAAATGCCCCAGAGACTGCAGAGACAGAGGCCACCACTCCAGCTTATAGCAGCAATGCCACCAGGAGCTGCCTGTCGAGGGGGAAGTGCCCTTCCCTGGCATTTTCAGGCTTTGTTTGGGGTACCCCGTCTCTCTCCAACGTCTGTGTTTGAGGACTCTGCTATCCTGGGTAGATGGAACCAGATTCTGGGTCTAGTCACTTGGAACCAGTCAGTCACTAGGGTGACCCAAGGCTGAACCAGAACCACTGGGAAGTGGCATTAGTCATCTACATTTCCATCCTGGACCACCATCAAACCATGCAGGCACAAGCATTCACGCCCTGTGCTCAGCTGCACCCAGGGGAGCTGGAGTCCTTGGGGGAGGCTGGCAACCCCTTGATGCACGTGGTCCCCTGTGTGGATTCCAAGCATAGTGTCCTGGCTCCGTCTGAGATTGATCCTCAGACCCCCAAACAGCAGCGACGACATGGCCGAGAGGGCTCCAGGAGCGCTGGCCAGGTGGCACCTCTGACTGATGTTTGCAGGTGAGGAATAGAGCAGCTCTGAGGATGCAGGTGCGTCTTTATTTGGTGTAACCAGAGCAGGAGGGTGTGCAGGGCAACTGTGGCTACACATTCAAGTCTGGAGTTTCCTGGATGTAACAGTAGTACGGAGTTGCTGGGGGGTGAGGGACACATTTTGTGACTACATGCACCAACAACTAGGCCAGGTCATTGGTCAAGGTCACTTCAGGGTCAAGCCCACCATCTTTGGTCTGCCCATCTCCATCCAAGTCTACCTGTGCTGTTCTTTCCCCTACCTCATTGATTGCCACTACCAGCTGCACCTACCCTAGGGTACTGGCAGCTCTGATTGTAGCATCGAAAGTTCCACATGCAGCCACCCCGAATATTGAGCAAACTGGGATGATTGGTCAGTTCACCCCAACCCCTCCTGGCCACAACTCCAAACACACATGCACTTAAACCCAAGATAAAAGTACAAATTCAAAATAGCTCCTGCAGCTTCTAAAACGAGCTGCCCTACCACTGCCAAGCCATCCTCAGGCCCTCACCATGCTTCCTGATATGCCTCACCAGCTCACTGTCATCATCTCCTCCTCATCTGTCACCCTCCAGGTCAGAAACCCCAACAGGGCAACGAGAGGGGACTGGACACAGGGTCTGCCCGAGGATGGGTGGATGTCCAGGCGGAGAAGAGAGCTCATCCTCACAGCTATTGCCTAGGGATGTGTGAAGAGAGGGCAGGGCTAACGCAGAGCCATACTGCTGTCTTGAAATAAATACAGGTGTTAAAAAGAAATCTAAACAACGCAGAAGCCAAAGTCTGATTCCCCTCCACTCCTCACTCCCACATCTCCTTCCCAGAGGCAACCTTCTCTGGTCAGTTTCCTGTGCACCCTTCTAGACAGATGTACGCAAGGCAAGCTTCTCTGTAAAGATGGCTACAAAATGCACGGCCTGTTCTGCACCTTGCCCTCCCCCTTGGCCCTGCTCCTCGGCTGTGAGCTGTAGTTAGCATTTGCAGGTCTACGTCTCACTCTCCTTTTATAGGATTCCTTCCTCAAGGCTGGCTGGTCCAGAGACTCCAGAACCCCTCCATCCTGGTACTGCTCACTCTCAGCCTCTTGGGCCTCTTGTCAGTCTTGAGCAGAGTTTTAGTTAATTAAATAATGTGCTGGGATGTTTAATGAGGAAATCAGGCTTGAATCACCAAATAGACCAGCGAAGTGTGTTTCAAAATCACCCCAGAGGCCCATTGGAATGAAATTTGTTGCCCTTTGCTTTCTTCTAAGCAATCGCAAAGATTCTGGTGGAATTCATAATTCATAAGTCATAATTTGTTGACCCACCTTGATCTGACTTTTGAGCAGGGTGAGAGAGAGGAATCTAGTTTCATTTTTCAACATATGGGTGTCCAGTTTTCCCACTTCCATTGGTTAAAAAGTCTATCTTTTCTTCAGTATATGTTTTTGGCAACTTTGCTGAGGATCAGATAACTGTAACTAAGGTGTGTCTCTGTGTCTTGTATTCTATTACACTGGTCTTCATTAATTTTGATACCAATACTGTTTTTGTTGCTCTGTAGTATAATTTAAAGTCACGTATGGTAATGCCTGTGATTGCTTTGGCTATTCTGGGTCTCTTACTTTTCCAAATGAATTTTAGGATGTTTCTTTCTAACTTTGTAAAGAATGTCCTTGCTATTCCGATGAGAATTGCACTGAATCAGCATAATGTTTTTGGTAGTAGGGTCAACAATCTTTATATTGGCACAGGCACTGACTTCTTAACAAGACCCCATAAAGTACAAGAAATAAATCAAGAATCCATAAGTAGGATGGCATCAAATTAAAAAGTGTCTGCACAGCGAGGGAAAATTTAAAGAGAGTGAAGAGACAGCCAACAGAAAAAAAAATCATTATCAGCTGCTCCTCCGACAAGGGATTAATATCCAGAATATATAGAAATCTCAAAAAGCTAACACCAAAGAGAAGGAGAAGGGGAGGGAACAAACAAACAAAAAAACTCGGTCAGTTAACAAGCAAAAGAACTAAACAGACATTTCATAAAGGAAGAAATGCAAATGGTGGACAAAAACAGGGGAAAATGTTCACTGTCTCTGTCAATCAAGGAAACGCAAATCAAAACTGCACTGAGATTTCATCTCACTCCAGTCAGAATGGCAAACATTAAGAAAACAAAAAATAGTAAATGCTGGTGAGGATGTGGGGGAAAAGGGGCACTCCTCCATTGTTGGTGGGACTGCAAATTAGTACCACCATTCTGGAAAGCTGTGGGGAGATTCTTCAAGACTAGGAAGGGGATCACTCTATGACCCAGCTCTCCCACTCTTTGGTATTTATTCTAAGGAACTAAAATCAGCAGACTATAGGGACACAGTCACATCAATGTTTAGAGCAGCATGATACACAATAATCAAGATGTGAAACCAGCGAGGTGCCTGTGAACAGAGGAGTGGATAAAGAAAATGTGGTATACATACACAATGGAGTTTTATCCAGCTGTATAGAAGAATGAAATTATTTCATTTGCTGGAAACTAAATGGAACTGGAGACTATTATCCTAAGTGAAATAATGGAGACTCAGATAATGGAGAGTTGAATGTTCTTTCTCATATGCAGCAGTTAGAGCAAAGTAAGGGCTGGCAGGTAGATCCCAGAAAGACAGGGGAGAAGAGTTGAAGTGAAATAGGGGAAATGGGAGGGACGGGGTACTGGGGACTTAAATGGAGTAAATCAAATCCCATGAATGTAAAATTATGTCAGAATGAACCCCACTAGCATGTATAACAATAATGCACCAATAAAAGCAAGATAAAAATATATATATATCAATTTCAGCTGTGTGGAGCCTATGCAGGAGGTTCAGCAGGCCTGAGCAGCTGCATCCCTCACATGTGCTGGTGCTGCTGGGGCACTGGCTGGGGAAGCCCATGCTCTCCTGTGCTCTCTTGCTGCAGGGAGCTTGGGTGCTCTGCTGCAGGCGTCAGAGCCGCCTCCAGTTCAGCTGGTTGGACAGGTTGCCCAGCCGCTCCCCTCTGCTCCCACCTTTGATCTGCCAACCCTCCCCTCATACCCTACTCCTGACCCCGTTCTTAGGAGAAGGGGCTTCAGACATGATCATCCTTTCCTCCCTGTGTTCTGGTGAGCAAACCAGGAGCGAGAGAGGTTCGGTGGCCTGCCCGGATGGACACAGTGCCAAAGACAGAGCCAGTGGCAGTGTTGAGGCCCAGGATGAGGCTGAGCCAGAGCACACGCCTTCTCTAATGAGATCTTTCAGCCCTTCACACAAGCTCTTCACCCATTCATTCATTTCCAGGCACTGGAAGGAAGTGCATTCAACTCCTGAATGCCAGGTTCGGTTCTGAGCTCAGGAGACACACTAGCAAGCGAGGGGGCTGCTCTGGACAACCAAGGTCAGGCACGTCCATCCTGGTGATGACCACCAAGGCCAAAGGACAGAGGTAGCAGCTGCAGTCCAGGGCTCGCACCTCACCCTCGCTGTCCGCTGAGGCAGGGCTGAGGCTGTGGCTCCTGGAAAGTTCCTACAGGGCGAGCCTGAGCAACCCCTGCCAGTCCTATCGGCTCCTGGGGTCTCAGTTTCCTCCCTGTGAAATGGAAAGGGTTCTTGTGGAAAGGGAATCAAAATGCATTCTGCTGTCATATATAACTAAATAAATAAACAGATGGATTTTTTAGAAATGGGAAAGGGTCACAGAAATGAACTCCCTGGGCAGTTGCAAGGCCAGGCCCTGGGGCCAGCCAGCACACACAGGATAGAAGTTCAACCCACTTCCGCCCTCCTGATCACCACTATGCTCTGCCCTGCACAGACACCTGCGCCTGGAGGCAGAGAGACAAACTACCAAAGAGAGCCATCTTGGACTCCTGGCTCTTCCCAGCCTCAGAAAGCCCTTCCCTCCTCCCTCCCTTCTTCCTTCCCCTCTCCCTCCCTCCCCTCCCCCCTCCTTTCCTTCTTCCTTCCTTCTTCCTTCCCTCCCTCCTGCCTCCCTCCCTCCCTTCCCTCCTTAGGGCTGTATTTTTATAGCCTCAGTAAATTCACTCATTGACTCATTCAAACAAGAAAACTTGATCTTGAAAATATCATAGTGATCTCTATTTCACAGGGATCTTGTTAAGATTGCACAAATCCACACATGGACAAGTCACTCCATGGCCATGCTTGAATCAGATAGCTGTCCCTGTGACACATAGGATAGAAAGAGGAAGCTGGTGCGACATTGTCCCCACTGTGATCATGGCTCAGGCCACCCCGGCAGCAGGCCTCCAGTGGTCAGGTGGGATCTAGAGAGGAACCACTAGGACACGTGAATGGGAAGAAGATGGCCCGAGTCAGCACCACAGCCTGGCAGAGCAGAAATACCACCCTGGCCCTGAGGCTGGGCACCCTGGAGGTGAATCGGCACCCTGGAGGTGAATCCTCACCTTGGAAAAGGCACGCCACTGCCCTGAGCTTCCATTCCCTCATATGGAAAGAGAAAACGCAATTCCTGAGTCTTAGCATGCTGACTGTGCAGATCCTGGGAGACCATGACAAGGACAACAGTCACTCTCACCTTGACTGACTGCTTGCTCTGAACCAGGCTGAGTCCTCATAATGACCTCCAGAGACAGGAACTGTCATATCCTCATTTTGCAGGTTAAATAACAGATAAAGTTGGGCCAGCACAGCTGCCAAAGGCCCACAGTTGGAAGCATCAAAGGGTGGGTGCACTGGCTCTGGGGCTCTCCACATAGCCATGGGCAACATTGTTTCCAATAGTCCATGGACAAGTCACACAACATGCACAAAAAACCCCCGGCTTGAGGTGCATGGGACAGGGTGATTGGGATGGCCAGGATCACCATGGGTGCTTTGCTGTCCATGGGCAACATCATCAGTTGTCTTTGGCCACTAGTGCTGAATGGACCCTGGGAACAGTGTCTGGCCAGTGTGCTGGGGACTAGCAGAGTCCTTGGCTTGGGGGGCAGCCCTCCCTTTGAAGACCTGGATTTTTAAGGCTGACCTTCTGAGTAGCAGGATTTTTCCTGGGTGTGTAGATCACAGTTTTCAAGTGAGTATTAAACATGTCACCTCCTCCTTTCAGGGAGGGTGAACTGAGTTGGCGAAGTGAACACTCTCGCTGCCTGGGCTGATATGTCTTCCGAACGGTGACTACATAGAAATATAGCCATATTTCCAAATTTGTTATTCTTTTTGTTTGTGTATATTCACCAGGAAAACCCTTCACTTCATGCTCATCAAAAAATCCTGGGTCCTCCATGGCGGAGCTCACCCTGCTGAAAACGTCACGTTGTGGGGTGGTCTCATCTGCTGCCAGGCTGGTGGCAGAAGAGCTTTGGTGGGGAAGACATGAGTGGAGGGGGTTGGGGGGGGACAACGGAGCCAGGCTGGCTCTAGACAGCTCTCGCTATTGACCCAGCTGTCCTCCTCTGAGTTATTGTTGTGCTACAAATTACTCCAAAACAGCAATTGCAAAAGCCAACATTGAGGACCCTGCAGTTTCTGGGGGTCAGGAATCTGCACACAGGCCAAAGGGTTCCACTCTAGGTTTTCCTGGGCTGTGAACGAGATGGCCCACCCTGTAGTCACCTTGAGGCCACAGATGCCCCTCCACTTACCATGGGGGTACGTCCTGCTAAGACTCCGGTGGGTTGAACACATTGTAAGTAAGCAATGCACTTACCACACCAGCCTGCCGAGAAGCATGGCTTAGCCCTGCCTACCTTGGATGTCCTCAGAACCCAGGTGGCCAGCAGGTGAACAGCCATCTACTTCAAGGCCTGTTTGGAAACAAAAAGCTGAACATCTGTGGAATTTACTGAATAGCAGGACACGTTCACACCCCAGCAAAGCTATCAAGCAGGGATATTGTAACCTGAGCCACTGTTAGTCAGGAACCACTTACAATTTCAGAAACTTCCATAGCTGTTGGCATTCGGCTGGCTACAGGCTGTGGGACTAAGTCACTGATCCTTGCTAGTTCCTGCCACCTGGGTCTCTCCTGTGTGGCCCTGAGCTTCCGCATAGTGAGCAAGGGTCAGTAACATAGAAACCTTCGTCTTGCATTTTCTGATCCCGGAAGAAACACTCCATCTCTCCTTGGTTTTCTTTTACTCTTTTCTCTTCTTCCATTGTCTTTTAGAGTATTTATTTTAAAAATTTAAATCTTCAATTGTGGTAGAATACACACAACAAGTTTTACCTACCTTAACCATTTTCAAGAGTTTAGTTCAGTAGTGTTAAGTACATTCACGTCGTTTCACAGTCCATTTCTAGAACTTTCTCTTGCAAAACTAAAAGTGTTCTCCCTAAATGACAACTTCCTGTTCCGCCCTTTCCTCCACACCTGACAGCCACACTCTACTGTCTGTACCCCAGCTATCTCCTATAAGTGAGTTCTTGTCTTTTTGTAAGTGGCGTATTTCACTTAGCATAGTGAACACTTTTTTCATGAAAGGGTATTGGATTCTGTCAAATGCTTTCTTTCTGCATCAATTGAGATGGTGTGTTTTCCCCCAACATCCTGAAATGGGAGGTAGTTTGTGGAGTAGATTTTTGTACTTTGAACCATATTGTCATTCCTGGAATATATCCCACTTGATAGTGGTGCCTCACACTTCTGGTGTACAGTTGAATTCTTTGGCTAGTATGTCGTTGAGAATTTTTGCATCAATATTTATCAGGGAAGCAGGTGTCATGGTGGCTCAGGCCTGTAATCCCAGCAGCTTAGTAGGCTGAGGCAGGAGGAGTAAACGTTCCAAGCCAGCCTCAGCAACTTAGCAAGGCCCTAAGCAACTTAGTGAGACCCTGCTCCCAAATAAAAATAAAAAGAACTGGTGATGTGCCTCAGTGGTTAAGCCCTTCTGGGTTTAATTCCCTGGACCATGGAAGAGTTTAAGGAAGACTAGTGTTGATTTTTCTTCTAATACTCCATAGAATTTGCCAGTAGCCATTTGGTCCTGAGCTTTTTTGGAGAAGGCAGGGTTTTTGCTATATATTGTTTTTTATAAGGAAGTCACTGGGTTCAGGTCTCATTTAAGAGGAGGGTATCATCAGGAGGAGGAAATACGTGTGCCTGTCTTGGAAGGCTGTGTAAATGGAACTGTGTCCCATCAGTGGGTCAAAGGAGAATCAGATGTGTAGGTGCCCGCACACTGAGCCTGGGGTCTCAGGAACTTGGTGAGCTGACACTCTCTCTATGTAACTGACTTCACAATGCCATCTGCTAAGTGCTCCATCCTATTCTATTCGGGTGGCCTAGATTGTTGATCAATGGGTATTTTTTTCATCTTTGCATAAAATTTACACTTTGACTCTTGAGATTCCAGTTCTCTCAAATAAAGAAGATTTCAGCCATCCTCGTCCTCTGTGTTTGTGTTCTGAATGAATGTCCTGGTTGTGACTGTAATTCTAACAATAGCTTTAACCCTTTAACTTTTAACCTGGGCATAGACCAGTGACATGACCTCCTGTTCCAGCCAGCCCTGTGACCAGAGGGGACTGCCATCACCCTCCAGGGTCTATTGCCCAGCTGGGACATGGGAGGTGAGGAGGATTCCTTGAACCCTCTGCCTGCCATATGTTCAGCTTCAATGTCTTCATCAGGATATGCACCCACTGGGCCCAGGAGATTCCATACTCGGGATGTCATCCCTTAGTGTGCTTCCAAGCCAGAAGCTCCTAGAGTCATATAAGTGTAGTAAAACAGCAAACAACAACAAAGAAGTCACTTGCAGCTAGAGTCCCCCAGAAGACATCCCTAGGATGAGGATCTGAGTGCAAGCAGATTACTTGAGAGGTGGTTCCAGGAAGCATGGTTGGGGGACAGAAAACCAGGAAAGGAAGCCAGTGTAGGTCCCATTAGTGAGCAGGTGACTAAGTGGGGTCCTTAAGCACAGAGTCATGGGAACTCTGTAGGACCGGTCTCAGAGTCGCTTCCCCTATACAGCACAGCAGCGGTGGCACTTACACCAGGCTCCTGGTTTTCAAGGGCTGCACTTCCTGGGCCTCTGTCCTGCTGCAGCCAGAGACAGACAACCTGACGGATCCTGAGAGCCAAGGGGGCTGGGGAGGGACATAGACGGCATCCGCTGCTAAGATGTGAAATCAGCTCCATAAACTAGGACCTGAGACCTGGTTCTGTCCCTGACCATCAAGATGTCCCTAAATATTCCCCCATCTACAGGGTGACCAACCTGGGATTTCTTTTTTGTGTGAAAACAACTACTTGGGATCACCGACAGCCACCTTTTCAGGGCCAGTGCCTGGGTTTCCTGTCCTCTGTGTGTGTCCCTCCCAAGGCACTATGGCCGAGGTCCCTAGAACAAGGCTGCTGGCTGCAGCTGATCCGCATGTGTAACCTCAAGAGGGTTCCCATCTGCCCGACGTGTTATTCATGTCATCTGATGCTCTGATCACTTTGTTCAGAGTGATGTCATTTGTGGATGAGCTTTTGTGAAATCTCCAGAACCCTCTGCTCTCCCGTCCTCTCACCTCCATGTCTTCTGACACAGTTGGTCCCATCTCTGGATGGGGAGCCCAAGGTGGTCTGGCCTGTGAGTCAGAGGCCCGCTGAATTTCTTGTTATAACCAGGGAGAAGAAGGAAACAGAACACATGCGAGGAAAGTTTGGGCCTGGCTTTGTTGGCATTGCTGATTGGGACTCAGGCAACAGAGACCCCGGTTCCACGTGTGCCTTCAGTCCTCCTGCTGTCTCTTGCCTCCCTCCCCATGTGTTAATCTCCATGATGTTAGGACCAAATAACTGCTTCCTGAGCGTGCATGGATGTGAATAAGTGTGGGGGAGAGGCTGCCCAGTCACAGACGCGAGAATGCCTGGAGCCCACAGGGTAACACGTGTCTGCTTCAGGACTTCTCAGAGCCTCGAGCTTGTGCACTCTGATTTTTACTGAGGAGGACCAAGCAGTGGTGTCCCCTAAATGAATGTGACCCCAGAACGCTTTCTGACAGCTGGGCTAGAGCTCTGGAGCATGAAGCTTGGGAAATGCTCCCCTGCATTTGCACCATAGAAACTAGAAGGAAGGGAAATTCAGAAGACCATGGCAGCCTGCAAGGGTTCAGTGGATGCAGCAGGCTGTGGGCACAGCTACTGGAAACCCTGTGAGTCTCTCACTTACTGAGTGTCCCCAGTGAGCTGGCGCTCTGCTGTAGAGACCCTCTTGGCTAGGAGAGAGAAAAGTGAAGGAACCTATGGGAAACCTTCCTGGAGAGGCATTTGGTAGCTCTGGGAAGAGTGGGGAGCCTCCGGGAGCTTCCTGTGCGGGGCTGAGCAGGACCTACACCCAGGGGCCAACTCTCGGCATGGTACCAGGACCAGCTCCAATGGACCACTGCAAAATGCAAATGTGGGGCCCCTTGTTTAAATATTTCTGAGAAAGTCAAGACCATGAGAGAAGAGCATGGGAGCAGGGCCAGGGCCTCCCAAGCTGCATGAAGCCAGCCACAGTGCAGCGTGGCCCTTCTGTAGGAGCACCCACCTGGGCCCTCTGTGGAACCCCTCAGGTGGAACCTAGCACCCTCCACCCCCACCTGGGTGCTGCTCCAGGACAGGCCTTCCCTGCACTGTCTAGGCAGAACACTGGTTCTGCCAGCTCTCCTGAGTCAGCGTGGATTAAGCACCTTGCCAGGGATTATCTAGGAGAAGCGTACATTTTTGGGAAGAGTCTGGGAGTTGAAATTCTCTCAACAATGATGGGCAGCTTTGAAACCTCTTTCTAGGCTTAGGAACCCTGAGTTGGGCAAAAGCGTTGGAAATGCACCTTTGGGCAAGAAGAGATCGCGTGAGGAGCCAGCGAGGGCGAGGCAGGTGTGCGCCTCTGCAGAGGGGCTGCTGGCACTTGGTCTCTGGAGACTTTCTGCTTTCTCATGTCCTGGCTTTCCCATTCAGCTGGTCTTTAGAGAGTGAGCGAGCAGGAACCAGGCAGAGGAAGGGTGAGGGCCATGCCAGGGTCCCCGCTGGAGGTGTGGGGTGCACAAGACTGAGAGCAGAGATCTGGAGACGGGCAGGGTCCCTCCCGTGCAACTCGACTCCGCCTCTGGGTCTGCAGCAGCTCGGCTGGCTGAGAAGACGGAAGCTAATGGTGGACAGAACCATGGGGCTGTCTGGGGACTTTAATCGTCCTCATCACCCACTGCACAGCAGCCCAGATCATTGATGGCAGGCCACTCACCAGCTTCAGGAGGCTCCAGACTCCGGGTGTCTTCAACCACCTCCAGCAATTAAGTTCAGTGTGTCAGACTTTTCTGAAATAAGAAGCCGAATGAATGGAATTAATCTCCCTGATTTAAATCCATTAGAGCCTGTGATATACTGGGGCAGGCATTTAAGAGCCACTTCACCTCACCCGGTCATGCCCGAAGGGTCACCGGTGACTCACACTTAATAGTGGGGAAGGCTTTCATGGAGGGGCGGCTTTGAAGACGCACAGGGTGTGTTCAGCAGCTTGAAGGTTTAATGCATTTTTAATTAAATGTGCTTTAATAGGATTCAGCACCAACTATCATGTCACTGCAGATAGGTTCATTGTATTTGTTCAGTTAATTACACGTGTGTTATTACCCAATTGTAAACTTTGATGACCTGGAAAGAAGCTTGACTTCCAGGAACACCCGAGAGTTCTGGCACTTTCAGGAGTAGCGTAGAGCACTCCCTGCCCTACAGCCCTGTGTCCTCTGTGTGTGCACACCCCACCCCACACATGTGCACACCTGCAAGCACACCAAGGAAAGAGCTACGTGTGTGTGCATGCATGTGCGCTGTTTTCAAAGAGAAAGGTTCGGAAGGAGATGGGCTTAGTCCTGCTTGATGAAAGTCCTTAGAGAAGACACTGAGTGTTTCTTGTCCTCAGTGTCCCTCTTCCATAAAACAATAATGAAAACTACATTCACTAGAGTGATGAGGTGGCTATCAGCGATGGCAATCTCTACACTTAAGAGTATTTTATGAGTCTCAAGAACCCAGTGTTATTGCTGTTGGTTGCAACCAGTCCACCCACATGCATTCCAAAACGCAGCCCCCTCTATCTACCTACTTTGTAAACTTAGTCTACTTACGTCCATTCTCTAAGCTCAATTCACCTATATCCATTCTGCAAACTCAGGCCTCCTATATTTGTTCATCTGCATCCATTCCATACACTTGGAGAAGGGAACTCTTGCTTTCTGAGTTTTTGTATGTTGAAGGATAGCTTCATTTGTCTGGGCAGAAGGCATGCCCTTCAAACACTCAGCAATGACCTTGTGAGCTTACCCTGGGCAGGTCAGGGTCCAAGCTTCCATATGCTTTTCATACCTGGTTGCTTCTCTACCAACAACCAGGAGAGTCTCTGTATATTGTAGATAGGAAACCAAGGCTTGGGTCATTGAAGTATTCACTGCTATCTATTGGACCTGAGCACATGCTAAGTGTTATGTCAGGAGTTGCATAAAAAGAGGAAATCCAAACATGTGGCCCTCACCTTCAAGGATCTGACTTGGTGCAGGAAGTCCTGAGAGCGCAGGAGGAATTGCTTGTGCTCCTGGCTCTTTAGTTTTTCGCTGGGATCAAACTGAAAAGATGAGCATATAGTGCCTAGAGATTCCCACTCCCTCCCTCCCCACAAGGCCAACTCTGAGCTTGGGAGAGGCAGGAGCAGTGGGGGCCTGGGAAGGACATCCAGCACACCCAGGAGAGACCCACCTGAAACGTCCCAGACAAGCCTCGAAGACCCTGCTTCTTGACTCCAGGTGCTTACAGTGGGGATCTTGCTAAAACACAGATTCCTGTTCAGTAATGTTACAGGTGGGAAGAATGTGGTGGCTAATTTCATAGATCAACTTGGCTAGCCCACGGTACCCAGTTGTTTGGTCCAACACCAGTCAAGATGTAGATGATTTTTTTTAAAGATAAGATTACTTTTTAAATAACAGATTATGAGTAAAGCAAATTCTTATCCCTTGCAATGGGGATGGGCCTAGTCCAATCAGTTTAAGGCCTTAAGAGAAAATACTGCAGTCCTCTGAGGAGGAAGAAATTCTGGCTTCATTACTACCTTTGGATTAAAGCTGAAACACCAGTTCTTTCCTAGGCCTTCAGCCTGCCAGCTTTCCCTGCTCATTTTGGTGTTATCAGCCCCCTGATCCCATGAGCCAATTCTTGAAAAATCTTATCAGTGAGTGCAATGGTAATGCCAAGAACTCAGGAGGCTGAGGCAGGAGGATTGGAATTTCAAAGTCCTCCTGGGCAACTAACTTAGCAAGACACTGCCGCCTCAGAATAAAATATACAAAGGACCGGGGTGTGGCTCAGTGGTAGTAAGCATTCCTGCATTCAACCAACAGTACCCAAAATAGGGAATCTACCTGTAACTTGTGCACCCATGTCTATGTCTGTGTCTGTCTGCATCTAAATGCTGTGGATTCTGCTTCTCTGAAGAACCCTGACCAATACTGAGGGGCCCCACACTGCCTTTCCTGGGGGCTCCAGGGCATGCCAATCCCCTGCTCTGTGAACCAGACTCGGGCATAGCTGTAGACCAAAGTGACATTGGCAAGTGCCAGCACTGTCGCGTGAAGAGCCAGGCGCATCACATCGCCCTAGACCTCCCAAGTTCAACTCTGGCTGCTGCTGCACTGTGCCAGCCCATGACTAAATTCTCCCTTGTCCTCGGGTCCCACGATTGGTCCAGGCTGGTGAACAGCTGGCGTCTCTAAGAGCGGCCCAGGCTATGCTCCATCTCGTGGCATTCAGTTGCATAAACATAGCTTTTCCGACACACTCTCAAGTCCAGCAGAGGCTTCGGGACCCCGTGCCAAGCAGCTGGCTAGAAGCTGAACAGGGAGGGGATCAGAGATGGTGTGAATTCCATCCAGCATCCCAGATGCCTGGTGTCCCACAGACACCAACAGTGGCCTCAGCAACCGCCTACCCACTGACACCAAGGTGGAAAGGGTTTTTTGCCTGGAGTGGCTAGTCCCCTCTACACTGGCTGCCTAGGTATACAAGCTCTCCCAGACCCCCAGGAGGGAGGGGGTCTTCCGCATGGAGGGCAAGTCCTCTTTACCCTGGCTAATGCAGTATACAAGCTCCCCCAGAACCCTGGTGGGAGGCGTCTCCTGCCTGTAGGAGCGATTCCCCTCTACCCTGGCTGCAGAGGTATAGGAGCTCCCCTGAACCCAGATGGAAGGGGTTTCTCCCCTGGAGGGCGAGTCCCCTCTACCCTGGCTTCTGTGGTATACAAGCTCCCCCTGACAAGCAGGTGGGAGGGGTCTCCCATCCCGAGGGGCGAGTCCCCTCTACTTTGGCTGCTGCCCTATAAGAGCTCCCTGGACACCCAGGTGGGAGGTGTCTTTCGCCTGCAGGGCTGAACCCCTTTTCCCTGGTTGGGAAACTATAAGAAGCTCTGGACACCCTGGTGGGAGGGGTCTCATTCCTGTAGGAGCAAGTCACTTCTACCCTGTCTGTAGTGGTATAGGAGCTCCCCCGACACCCAGGTGGGAGGGGTATGGCGCCTGGAGTGGCAAGTACACTCTACTTTGGCTGCAGGGGTAAACAAGTCCCCACACACACCCAAGTGGGAGGGGTTTACTGCCTAGAGTGGCAAGTCTCCTCCACCCTGGCTGTGCAGTATAGGATCTCCCCACGACACCCAGGTTGGAGGGGTCTCCCTCCTCTAGGGGCGAGTCCCCTCTACCCTGGCTGCATTGGTATTTGATCTCCACCTGACAACCAGGTGGGAGTGGTCTTCCGACTGGAGGGGTGAGTCCCCTCTACCTTGGCTGAGGAGGTATAGGAGCTGCCCTGACACCCAGGTGGGAGGGGTCTCTTGCCTAGACTGGTGAGTCCCCTCTACATCGGCTCTCCATTCCCTGGCCTGGCTCCTCCCTGGAGCCTCCAGTGCCCCTTCTTGCTCCTTGTGTCCCTGGGCTTTGACTTTGCACCCCTCGCTTGGGCCTATTTTCTGCTTCCCTTGACTTCCCTTCCCTGCAGAACCCTAGTACTGCCTGCCTGCCCAGTTCTGCCCTTCCCTGCTCTGCACTGGCATAGGACCACATCTAGATCCCTAGCCTGGTCTCCTTGCAGGAGTCCTGGCCCCCAGCCCAACCACACCCATCCTTTGGCCTATTCCTCTCTGCCCTCCTTTGGAACTCCTGTTGTCCCTGTCCCTGCCCTGCCCCTTTTCCTGATCCCTTTACTAGGATGCACACTAAGGCTTGGGACTTGACCTGGTCTTTTATCTCTTTGGGATCCCTTTGGGAAAATGTAGCCCTGCCCCTTGCCTGGGCCCTTTGGCCGCCCTCTGCCTGGGCCCTGCTCCCCAACCCTGACATCCAGCAGTGGACCTGGTCTTTGAGTCCTCCTCTTCCTGTGCCACCGGCTCCCATTTTTATTCTCCCTCCCCTCACCAGCCTTGTTCGTTTTCATGAGACACCTGCCTAGTTCCCGCCACTTGGCTCTCCATTTCTTGGCTTCATCCCTCCCTTGAAGCCCTGGCTGCCCTTCTCGAGGATCCTGACCCTCTCCTGTGATTTCAGGCCCACTTTCTGGCCTCCTCCTGTGCCACCCCTCTCTTCCCCTTGTATTGTGGTATCCTGGCACTACCTGGACCCTCCCCCTGTTTCTCCGTAGCCTGGGCTCCTAAAAGGGGTCCTGGCTCCCTAGCGACCCTGCCCCCAAATCTAGAGGAAAGGTATCCCCTCACAGTGCCCTCCTTTGGCCCTCCTTTGGTCCTGGTCTCTCTGTGAGGTTCTACTCACCTGGGGCAGAGGAGTGGAATTGGCTGGCTTCTGGGCCCTGAAGGCTCCCTATGGGAAACCCAGCCCTGCCCCTCTCCTGGACCCCCTTCACCTTCCAAACCTTGACACCTGGCAGTGGACTTGGGCCTTCCACTGACCTTGCCCTGAGCACTCATCTCCCTTCCCTCCCCTACCATCTAGCCTTGCATGATGCCCCTGCCCCAACCCAGCCCTCCCTAATCCTGATATTTCGTGCTCCAGTTTCTGGGCCTGGATACTTGCATGATCCCTGGACCAAGTTCCTCTTGTTGTGTGGCAGCCAGGGTAGAGAGGACTTGCCCCTCTAGGTGGGAGGATAGAAGGAGGGAGGAGTGGGAGAGAGGGGAGGAGGAGAGAAAAGAGGGAGAATAGTGAGGAGAGTGCAGAAGGGGAAGAAGGATGGGAGGAGGGGAGGAGAGGGAGGAGGGAAAGAGAAGAGGGGAATGAGGTGGGAGGAGCCAGGAAGAGGAAAGCAGGGGCAGAGGGGAGGGGTCAAGGCAGATAGAAGGATGTGCTGAGGGAAGGCAGGAAAGAGGAAGGACTTTTCAGGACTCACCCAGCAACTGCAGGAGCACAGGAGCCAGCAGGCCAGATGCTGCTGAGGTCAGCAGCTCACCTCAGCAGCCCACAGAGCTCAGGTGGGATTGTCATCTTTGGTGTCTTTCTCGGGGACCCTCTGTTCCCAGATCCCCCTACTCTGAACTGTCCCTAACATGGGCTGAGGACCTACCTGACAAGGCCAAGAGACAGTTCAGGGCTGACAGTATTACAAGTCCAGAGCATCAACCACCAGCTCAGTTCCCTAGTGTCTTCATACCTGCCCCAAGAGAAACACCCAAAAAATCATTGGGACATCTGACTAGCTTGAGGTAGCAGGCACTAATAAGAATCAGTTTTCTGATCAATATTACCAGTCTGTTTTCAGATTAGGAAACTGAGGCAGTGAATGGTTAAGGCCTGTCCTGCTCTTATCACAAGACCACCCAGTAGGAAGGAAAGGGAAGAACAGGAGTTACACTTCTCCCTGAAGGTGACCTCTAAGAGTCCAGCTGATACACTAAGCTTGGCTTCTGTGTGGCCTGGGCAGGAACAGTGGCCATGAGGATGCTGGGGCCCAGGATGCAAGCCTGTTGGGTAGGTACTGGGAGCACATGATTTTCTCTGGTGCCATTAGTGGCTGGAAGGGACATTTTCAGGGAGGTCCTGAGCTGAGGCCCCTATCTAGAGGCTGGTGTCAGAAGGCTGTAGAGGGTTGGGACATTGGTCATCTCAGGATTCATAGATCCAACAGATACCAACAATGTCCCTGTGAAGTGGTCATGTCACAGACCACAGTTACAAGGCAAAACGGCTCAGCACACTGAGACCAGAAATAGATCCAGGTGGGGGTGGAGGGCCCAGAGTCATCCCCACAGTGGAAAGGGTCAGGGCACCCCATACTCTGCATGATGCTGACTTTTACCAGCCCCCCATCACTGACTCACCACCCCCTACCAGCCATCTGTTCTCCTCATCCTCACATCTCACATACACTACCCATCCTCCATCTATTCTCGGCCCTGAAGACATGTGAAGGGGCAATTCAAATTCCCATGGTGCTTCCTGTGCCCTTCCCATACCCCAAGTGCTAGAGACAGAGGGTAACAGTGGCTCTAGAGGGGGTCAAATCACTATGTGTCTCCAAGGGTTGTGGCTCCCAGCCCCTGCTACACTGTCCAGGGGTCCCAGAGGCCCCATCATTATTGATCTTGGCTGCAGGGATGGCATGCAGGTCAGGTCAATAATGGGAAAAGCCACCAACCATGGCAGGAGAGCACCTGACACAAGTTGAGATGCTTCAGGTCCAGCCATGTGCAGTGGGGAAACGGACTAGTTTGGGCAGAAACCTACCTGCAATCCTACTATGACTGGGACAGAGCTGCTGGGACCAACTTGACTCTGCTAGGTGTTCCCTCTGCCCCTCTGGCCATAGGCCTTGCTCTTGCCCAGCCTGTCTGCTTTGTGACATTGGGATTACCTGAGAGAATAGGGTGCCTTTAGACCTAGGCCTGGGGCTAAGTCCCTAAGTCTGCTGATGACTCCTAAGGGTCAAATTTTGTTGACTCACTTTATAGATGAAGAAAATGAAGTTTGCTGGTTAGGGGGAAGCTAGAATTCCTACCCCAAACCCATGACAACAGGGGCACTGAAAGACTACTACCCTACACACCCCTAACCAAAGTTCTATCCTCCCCCCACCAAAGAAAAGTTTTCAGCCAACACAGCACCCTTAGTGTCTACCTTGAGCCCTTTTCAAGCTAAGGACATGGAGGCTGGCAGGGGAGGGTCCTGGCTTGAGGGCCCTTCACAAAGAGAAACACTGCAACAGAGGCCATCCACTCACTCACTCCTCCCTGTGTCCCTCCAACATAAGTCAGGAGGTCCCTTCCCCAGGGTCTGTCCTGTGTGTTGCAGATGGAAGAACAAGCATAATAGCAGGTACCATACACCAGGAGGGGTGTGTGGGAATGGGGGGGTGTTAGTGGCCACAGTCAGCATGAGGATGTTGGGGAGAGTCCACTGTCAGCAGACCCTCTGGTGTGTAGAGTTCACAACTCAGGATCCAGACCTCAGGGATTCATTCATGGTTAAGGCTGGGCTGCTAATCCAAGGGCTCCAGAACCTCCCATCTGATGCCCATCTTGCTGGTCCCAACTAGTGAGCCTTACCCTGGAGATCCACAAGTACCTGGAGGCTCTCTCTAAAGCCCCATACTGCCCTAGGACACAGATAGTTCAGGCTGCCCCAATTCCATGGATTCAGTCAATGTGTCCTCGAGTGGTGGCTGGTAGCTACTCCTGTTCCTCCTTCTTCAGGTGGCAGCAAACACCCACTGTTTAATTTCCTGAAGGATTCTGTCTCCAAAATATTTCACTATGGTCCTGTGGCTAATATGGTCCCAGCTAGCAGCCTGGGATCCAGTCCCGGGTTCTCAGGAGAACTAATAAGGAACTAGCCACTAGCCCACATGCCCCTGACCTTGGGAGTGGCATTTTAAGAATGGGAACTCCTATGCCTGGCCTGGGCTCCTGCACTGCTGCACACTTGCCCCCACATCCATCTGCCAACCCTGCCCCTTCCCAGGATACCCAGCTTGGCAGGCTCCACAGTGCTGGGTCTTGCCCTCCCTTATGCCCCACACCCACTCCCAGGTCTAGCACCCTGACCTGAGCTGCTAACCCTGGATCTTCTGCTGACACCAAGCTGACCATTGCCTGTGAGGCTCAGAGTGTCAGCCTCTGACAGGGATTCTTGAAGTACCCAAGTGTGTACAAGGGGTATGTGCAACAGGAACACATATTCAAAGGCACAAAATCAGACAATAAGAGTGCATGGGGGGGCAAACAATGGAAGTGAATGTTGAGGGTGCATACAATAGGAATGCACTGTTAGCATGATTAGTATGCAAAACAGGAGAACATCCTAAGAACACAGAACAAAAGTAAGTATACTTAGGCGTTGGGCTGCTGGAGTTGCTAATGTTGGGGCCACAAAGATCTAGAAAGCTGGTAGAGGGTCTCCTTTCACTGTAGTGGGAGGAAGTGGTTAGGAACCTCTCCATGTCTTCTTGAGCCCTCAGCAGTTGTAAAACATGACCAGCCAGGCAGGTGGATGGCCTCTGCCCAGGCAGAATTCATTCTTCTCTGAAAAGTCACATACATGCAGATCTTGAAGCCACCCTCTGGAATCAGCCCATCCTGCCTCTCAGCCTCTTGTTAGGAGAACAGCCAGCCAGGCTGCCACTGGAGACATCTAAGTATAGATCAAGCCTGGCACATCCTCCTGACCAGGGTCTGCTCCTGCTTCCCAGAGACCTTTGAAAGACCTGAGGAAGTTAGCAGCACATGGCACACTGGCAGCACACTAAGAAACCCTGTGAGGGCTTGTGAGTGTGCCTGGCCAAGACAGGTAGGACCCCCACTGGAGTAATTCCCAGTGAGGCCAGAATGGTGAGACCACAGAACCCAGTCTAGGGTGCCATAGGGAAGCCCTCATCAAAGACAACGGGCCTTCTTACCTCCTTTTCAACAAGCACTCGGCAAACTGGCTCAAGAATTGGCTGCTGCTTGTGTAAATAATGTGTTTTTGGCACAGGTCACACCAATGTGTTCAAGTAGTGTCTGAGACAACTCATTGGCAGGGTTGAGTTGTTAAGACACACCACCATGTGGCCCACAACACTGGGGTGATCTAGTGTTATACCCTTTACAGAAACAGTTTGCTGAGCTGGTTTGTGACTGACCCCCTGCTACATGTTGGTGATGCCACATTCACTCTCACAGTGGCCCAGTAGAAGCCACTCAACTTCTCACCTAATGAAAAGGAAAGCAAGGGTTGGAGAGGACCACTGTCTTGCTGAGGCCATGTGACTGAATGTGAAAAGCCAAGAGGCATCTCACTTGATGTGGAGTCAACCCCCCAGGAGACCTGGGCAAGGTTAGCATCTCACTGGGTTGCGGGTGAAGGATATGAGGAGAGACGTAACAAATTCTTAAATACTGGTCAGGCCCATGGAAAAACAATTATTTTGATGAAGAGGCTTATAGTTTCAGTCCATGGTCTTTTAGTCCTGTTGCCTTTGGGCCTGTGGTTAGGCAGCACATCATGGTGGGAAGATATAGCAGAGGAAGCTGCTTATTTCGTCATGCGCTTCCAGCCCATGCCTGCAGTAACCTAACATGGCTTGTAACCAAACATGCATAAAAGGTCAACTTAAAAATACAAAGAGCTGGGTGAGGTGGCACTCATCTATCATCCCAGCAACTTGAGAACCTGAGGCAGGAGGATTGCCAGTTCAAGGCCAGCCTCAGCAATTGAGCAAGGCCATCAGTAAATTAGTGAGACTGTGTCTCAAAATTCAATAAATAAATAAATTAATTAAAAGGGCTAGGGATGGACTCAGTGGCTAAAAACCTCTGGTTTCAATCCCTGCTACCAAAACAAACAAACAAACAGTAAAGAGAATAAAACTAGTAATAAGGACCAGACAGCTATCTCTAGGCACTGGGAGGAGGTGCAAAGCAACACAGTCCTCACATGGGAGGAAAGGATGATGGCACTTCATGGAGACAAATATAGGGGGGATGGTTTCTGAGCAGGCAGTAATTTAGCTGAGCTGGGAGGCCTCTGGGGCCATGGCTTCTCCATGCCAATCTAACCACCCCCAGGATCCTGCTGGGGTTGGGATGCCTCTTGTTATACCATGTTCCAGGGACTCTGGCTAGTCACATCAAGGATGCTTGCTGACCTGATGACACCAAGATAAGTCCTTGGGGTGGGCATGGCCTGGAAGGAGTCTACATGTGCAGGTCAGTGCCTCTTTACAAACAGGCAGTTCTGCACCACCTTTGATGGCCATGAGCCCAGCCATATATGAAGTCCCATGTCCAGCATAATGAAGGGAATGTGGGCTGTAGAGGTGTCTTCTATTCTTGGCATTGTTATCATCACCCCCACTACCACCATCATTATCTTCATCATCGTCATAATCACTGTAACTGCATTAGTCATCTTTCTGTCACTATGACAAGATATGTGAGAAAATAAACTTCCAAGAAGGAAAGGTTTATTTTGACTTATGGTTTCACTCCATGGTCTTTCATCTCTGTTGCCTTTGGGCCTGTGGTGAGGCAGCACATCATGGTAGGAAGATATAGCAGAGGAATTTGCTTATTTCATCAGCTAGGAAGAGAGAGAGAGAGAGAGAGAGAGAGAGAGAGAGAGAGAGAGAGAGAGAGAGAGAGAGAGAGAAAGAAGAAGAAGAAGAAGAAGAAGAAGAAGGAGAAGAAGGAGAAGAAGGAGAAGAAGGAGAAGAAGGAGAAGAAGGAGAAGAAGGAGAAGAAGGAGAAGAAGGAGAAGAAGGAGAAGAAGGAGAAGAAGAAGAAGAAGAAGAAGAAGAAAAGAGAAGAGAGAAGAGAGAGGAGAGAGAGAGAGAGAGAGAGAGAGAGAGAGAGAGAGAGAGAGAGAGAGAGAGAGAGAGAGAAGAGAGAGAGAAGAGGGGCCAGTATTCCAGTATGTGCTTCAAGCCCATGCGTGTAGTAACCTAACTTCCTTCCACTAGAAATATTCCATCTTCTAAAATGATTCAGTACTTTCCAATACTGCCTCAGGCAAGAGACCAAGCTTTTAACACATGGGTCTTTGGGGTACATTTAGGATCCAAACTATAGCAATCACCATCACCCTCACCACCACTAATACTACCATCATCACCACCACCACCTTATGCAAAGCTTTTGGATGAAGGGCAACATGAGGCAGACCTGTAACCCACACAGAACACAGCCAGTCTCATACAAGGGCAGAGAGACCGAAAGGCAAGTTCTATACAGACATCTGACATCCCTGGGTAAATGCCTTGGCCCAATGACATCTCATACCAGCATCAGAGCCTTGAGGTCATTTAGGGGCTTTTTGGATGAACATCTGTCTCCTAAGTAGGCACTGTCAGTACACTGTCATACCCCTAGACTCACACAGAGCCCAGTAGCAGGGAAGGGCAAGGGAAAGGCTGAGGAAGGGAAGAGGAGATGGGGTCTCTGGTTCCTTTGGGACAGTCCACTGTGTGGATATTTCTTATTTCTGGAAGTTTCATGACATCCCCACAGTGCATTCTCCCATAGCACAGTGAAGAGGTGACAATCATCACCTCTCCTCAGACAACAGTCTTGAGGCTTGACAAGATCAATAGCAGGGCACCAGAGAGGCCAGGGTATAGGGCACATAATGAGGCCCTAGGGTACCCTCCATTATGATCAGAGTCAACTACGAGCCCCAAAGACCAAACAGCAGAGAACAGCAGCCACTTTGGGCACCCTGACGCCCTAAAGCACTTTTTCCTTAACCTAGGCCTCCTTCCCTGGACTGGCCGAGGGTAGACCCTGGGATGGTTTTTTAGCCCTGGACTCAGATGCAGCCTTTGTACCCACTCTAAGACTAGTTGGAGACGTTGTCAGCCCCATCTGTCTGTAATCACACCAACAATATGAGGATGATGATGGGCTAGCACCCACCTCCCCAGGATCTCAGACATATTCTCACCTAAGTCTGGCCTCTGTGAACAGTGCCCTGCCTATCTAGAGGCCAATCTGGGTCCTGGTACCTAAGTCCAGGATAGGTAGGCTTCTGGTGAGACCGTGGCCTTGCTCTATGTAGGCAGGAGCTCAGCTGTGTCTAAGTTGGAGGAGGTAATGCTGGCCAGGCTGCATGGCAAACATACCTACAGTCACTTTCCAATTTCAGTCTCAGCAAAGAAAGGAACCTGGCAGATAAATCTAGAGCCCAGCATAGCCTGCCTCACCTTGAGAGATGCCACCCTCACTCAGCATTAAGTTGTTGCTGCTTTTCATACAACACTGGTGGTTCCCCTCCTCTTCCCACCACCATGTTAGACACTGTGATCTATGTTAGAGACATGTGTTGTTCCCCTTCCTGATATGATGGTGACACAGAGCACACCCTTGGAAAGGCAGGAAACAGGATGATGAAATGTTTCCCCTATGGAAACATTCAGAGAAGGGGTCTTCAGCACTAGAATATTGGGGTACCCTGGATAGCTCCTGCCTGATACTTGAAATTTATCATAGGATAAGCTCAATCTCTCCCCAAACTAGAAGAAAAATCTAATTAGTATCCTCCTACAGATAGAAGGAGATTTATAAGAAGAACCGTGTGCTATGACCAAGGAGCCACCAGAACAAGAAACAATGTCTAGAAATTAAAAATAGAATTGGTAAAATTAAAAAAAATCAATAGAAGTGGTGGAAAACAAAAGTGTAATAGCTTCAAAACTCAGGGGTCACAATTTTCAAAATGGCATTCTGGAGCCAGCCAATTCATCTAAACAAACTTGTAGCCATGGGAGGATTCAGAGAATGTTCTTCACTATATTTTCCTTAGAATGTTTAGTTGGAGTTGTGCTTCAGCCTCTGTAAACCCAGAGGAAAAAAAATTTCATACACTGAAAGTTGGATGAAACCTTAATAGTGGTTAAATGAATTCATGGGGCAGCAGGAAAAGGGCCTGAGATCTTTCCAGGGAGAAAATAAGAAACCCACTACAAACTCTGACATGGGAAAGAATAAGCTCATGAAATGGGACAAAAGGGGAAAACAATACAAAACACCAAAACCCAAAGTCTAGTATAAACCCCGGGGAAAACCAAAGACTATGCAAGAGAGGGGCTAGTGTGGGAGCCTCAGAAATGCAAAGGTCATCATTTACAAAGGAAATGGGGGTAACAGTGGCTGCCTTCAGGGAGGACTGCAGGCAGGAGTTGAACAAACTCATTTTCCAGATCAATAGCTGGGTAGAGATTTTAACCTTGTGCAACATATTGTTGACCAAAATGTTATAGTTAAAAAAAAAAGCATACATATTTGGAAGTTATAACAGAAATTTTAGAGATAATAAAAAAGAAAGGAAAGTGCATCCTCCAGAAGGTGGAGACAAATGTGGGTTAGAAAGTGTCGTGTCGTCTCCGAGGTGCAGCAGGAAAAAGCCCCTGCACACACAGCCTTGGGTATCTGGCATCTGGGGCACCGTCTGAGCCCTGCACACTACACTGTGACCCCCAACTCATCTAAGTGTGGTTGAAGACACATCAGGTCTCCAGGGACACTCTGGGCTCTTGGTTACAGAGGCTTCTGCAATCCAGACACTTGAAAGGGCAGCTTCTGGCCCAAAATTCTCTGTGCTCAAGCTTTCTTTGCCACTCCTCCTTGATCTGCCTGATGTTCCTTCATGGCCACCTGGCCCAGCCCCTAACTTCCTGACAAATACTCACTCCTGGACCCCTCTTCATCTTTGCCTGCTCCTGTCCTCTGTCACAAGGCACCTCCCCCACCAGGCTGGTGGGTCACCCAGCAGGGGTCACATTCCACTGGAATAGGGTCTGCAGCCACTGGGCCTTAGACCTGACCTTGGCTGGAAATGAAGAGGCATCTTCCACTTCTGTGAGAGACCCCAGTGCATTCCTGCAACAGAGCTTGCTATGTGCTCAGGCAAGGACAATGTGAATAAGTAATTGCTCTTTTATAAACGAGTGATAAATTATTCCTATATGATTGTGTGTGATAACTGTTTATTAGAAATCAAATCTGTGCAGGTGAGAGGCCCAGACGCCACTGCCCTTAGAAAAGGAGGTCAGTGTATTTGGCTACATCCCTACATGCTGAGGCTGACACGTGTACTGGGTGCTCCTGCAGGAATGAGGGAAAGAGGGTGGGATGCCCTAGGGCTGTGGAGTAGGTGGAGGCAGGGAACTTCCAGCTTCATTTCCTTAGCACCTTGGTCTAGGACTCAGGAGGGGGTCAGTTCAGGCTCCCAGCACTCCCTCTCCCACCCACCTTACCCCCTTGCAGTTCTTAAAAGAGGCTGATCCAGTCTACTGACCCAGGACACAGATGCTCCTAGGGCTGAGGAAGGACCAGCCTCAGAAAGGAGACTCTAAGCCAAGGGACCATCACAGGCACCAGTAGCCATAGCTGAGCCACCAGGAATCAGTGGCTATCCCCACATCTTACTGTACTCATTTCTCCCAAGTGACCCCCGAGGATCTATACTGTTTGATTTTTTACCCAGAGGATACACCTACCTCCTAGTTGCCCTCCCTGGACCCCTTTCTTAGGTTACATCAGATGCTCTCAATTATCAAACCTGGAAGAGCTTCTGTCTTTTCCCTAGTAATTGTCATAACGATTTTACAACACAGCCACCCTATCCCTTCCATTTCTCTCCTAGCCAAATACAAAAGGGTCCCTGGAAAGCCTAGGTCTGGATCAGATATGCACCCAATATCCTCCCTGCACCCAATGTCCCTTGAATGTCTACAACTTTCAGAGATTCCCAATCCTCAGCCTGCTAGGAGTAGTGCCCTGCACCCTAGCCCATACCTCAGTACCTAGTCCTGAGAATGCACATTTAAAACATTATATCCCACCCACCAGCAGTGACAACTCCCTGCCAGGCCGGGCCCTCAGGGAGCCAAGCCCTGCTCACTTGCTCCTATGAACATTCCTTTATCCCCTCATTGTGGCTGCAGCAAACCAGTGAGACTCAGATACCTCCAAGCCCACCTGTGTGACCCAGCGCAGGCCCATCTGGAGCCTGGGTTTCTTATCTGTGAAATGAGAGGACTAGGGATACAGATGGGGCACATCAGTGGATCAATCCCAGGGTCCTCCTGACATCCACCCTCTAATTCCTATCCACTGCCAGGGTACCCATTCTACCTCATTCTTCCTGCTGCTCAACCTAGCAGGCCTCTGCATGGCTTGTTTCTGTTGACTGTCCCTTGTCTGTGGGCTCCATGCGTGCAATATCATGGTTGACTAGCATGCTGTGAAATGTCACAAAGGTGCTTTTGGCTTATTCTGTATTGTCTCATGCTGATGCTAAAACAGGTGAAAGGATGGGTGATTCATGAGTCCCTATGGCACCAGGTCCCTACATGTAACCCTGCAGGGAGGCCCTGAACTCTGTCTCAGGCAGGTCATTCCATCACATGAAAAATGGAGATAACAAGATTCACCTCACAGGGTGCTATAGGGCCACATATATACAGGGCAAATGCAAAGAGGAAATGCCTGGCTCATCAGCCCAGGAGTTGGCAGCCTTCACCATTGTCCCCACTCTATAGAGAAGAAAGCCAAACCCAGATTCCAAGGTCAAGTTGGAGCTAGAAGGGGCATTGCTGGCATCTGATGTAACCCTAACTCTGGCACACTAACTGTTCTGCGAGGCTCTGGCTTTCTCATGCCTGCTTTGCTCAGGCAACTCCCCTCCTCCAGTGCCTGCCACAGTCTCAGGCATATTCCCCCCAGGCCGCTCTTCTCCTGGACCCTTCAGGAGGCTGGACTCTTCCCAACTCCCCTTTTCATCTTAGGACAGTCTTGCTCCAAGGACGTGGAAAGCCTGCCTGGGGCCATTATCCATTCCCATCTGTGGATTACTTGGTGGGGACAGAGCATCAATCTGGCTGAGTGAGGTCTACATACACACTGGACCTGGTAGCCCCACACAAGGTGGGGAAATGAACATGATGTCTGGTACCTAGCAGGAAATGAGCCATTAAGATTGGGAGCGTATAGGCCTATAGTTTCCACTGCAGAGCAACATCCTGCTACCCCCAAGGGCCCTTATTACAGCTGAAACCCAGTGACAGCATGATGAAGATTGTCATGTGACCTCTGTGCTTGAGATCCCAACTTCCAGAGTTCCCTGGATATCCTGGGACAGTCATGGTACCCCAGGTGGGGTCATTAGAATGACTAACTAAAGGGAGTTTAGCCAGAGAAAGGAACAAAGGTGTTGCTACCTTGTGCCAAAGCTGAGGCTCAAATGTGCTCTGTCTGAAAAGCAGGGGGTAGAGATGCTGGGACCCTGGGGTCCAACTGTGACAGAGGTTCTGTGAGTATGGAGGGAATGGGCAGGCCAGTGTCAGGGAGGGCTCCATTGCCTTTTGGCTGGATCACAGCTCCAGCAGCAGGTGAAGAATGGAGTCCATTAGGGCCACCATCTGTCTTGGCCGTGACAGGTCCTCCCGGTGAGATCCGGGAGGTATGTAGATGGAATATCTTTTTGGAGAGAGTTTTTCTTTTGCCAATTTTTGAACAGGTAGCCAGACATTTATCACATCTGTCCTGTGTCAGCCTCTGCCTGACATAAATTGGGGATGAGGCAAGGAGATGAAAGACAGCCTGGACACAGTCCAGTGTGCAGGGGCCACGTGTCAGGCCACGGAGCCCAAAGAATCACTGGCAGGCCTCTCACTGAAATGGTGGTGGGAGAGTAAGTCATTCATCTATTGCTCTCCCCCAATATTTTCCCTCCCCACCTGAGGCCAGGCTTACCACATCCTCCACATCCTCATGCAGTGCCTCACTTACTGCCTCAGAATGAAGACTGTTCAGCATCTTTTAGCCTTCTCTTTAGCTCTGAAAAATCTGGCAGCCTAGGACCCCTCCCCTTTGGCCAGCAGCTTCAGTACCTCCATGAGACCTGGTGGGGGCCCTAGAGTTCTCTCCACAAGCCCTGTTGGCACTCACACCAACACTGCTCTTTCTCATGGATTTCCGCAGCATCTCTTTGGAACCTGGGGAAGTCTTGAAAGCAGACTATGTTGCAAGATTCTCAGGGTCCCTGCTGCCCAGCACAGGACTGACCTAGAACTGATGCCAGGAATAATTCACTGAGAGAATAGGGGGAGAGGTCATTGACTCTAGAGATTCCCTCATGGTAGAACCTGCCCAGGATCTGTTCTCTCTCCACTGTATGTGCATCATGATACCTGTTAATCCCACAGAGGGTTGTGGGGGTGCGCTCCCCAGGGGATGCTGCCAATTAACCTGCTAAGCCACACTCAAGATCATAGCCCTCATGGACTCTGCAGGTGGGGCAGGAGAATCTCCCAGCTAAGAGGATATGATTAGTCCTGTTGCTTCCTTAGATGTCCCTGGAGGGTTCATTTGTAGCCCTCAAGGAGACCTGAGAGGCAAGTCCCGGGCACATAGGCCACATACCTCATCCCTTGTAGGCCAGTGAGTACTGGAAGATAGGGGCTGGGCAAGGTGTGACTTGCCAGCTGTGTGCTCTCTGAGGACAAAGGGGACTGAATGTATCCAGGAGACCTGAGGCCTCCACCAGGGTAGATGAGAGAAGCTGATAGTTGAGAACATGTGGGGAGGACACTTGATTGGGCTTGATGAAAGGGGAGGTACACTAGGGCCAACTCCTAGGTTCCTGGCTGGGTACAGCATGCAGACAGGTAGGGCCAAGAAAGCTGGGTGTGGCACCTCTTGGGATGGACCACAATCTTCCCTTAGTCATTTTGGTGGCTGGCCAATGCTGGGGAGCAACATAACCCATAGCCCAAGGAAAGAGTTTCTGGGGTAGAGGCCATACCTAGAGGACAGGTGGGCCAGCCTCCCAATGCCCAGACCTCCTACAAGGACTAGGCAGGAATACATGCAGCCCCTCCCATGGCACCATCAACCAAACTAACTCAAAGTGAATGGTGGGACAAAAGCCTCCAAACTGTTAAGACAGAAAATTTCAAATGTCCCTCTAAGCACAAAGTTCCTATGGCTCAAGTCTGTTCAGGGGCTTGAGCTAAACCTCAGTTTCCTCACTAAGAAGTGGAAACACCCCCCCTCTGGAATCCCCAGATGCTAGACCTGCCTGGAACCTATGCAGCCCCACCCTCATCCTACTATGACTTAGGTCCCATTTGGGCTCTCCACAGCTTGAACCAATGCTTTACTCCTCACAGAATGGCCAGCATAGACCTTGATGGAAAAGAACCTGTGTGGGAGAGGCCAGACAAGAGTTCCTTCTATGTGCCTTCCACAGCCCAGCAGAGGTTTTTGCTCCAGGAATCTTTGTAGGGTACACATGCCTATCTCCTTTGGCTGCCTGAGTTCTACCCTGGATTTCCTTGGAGTAGGACAGGTGGGAAGGAGGCTCAGGGAGATAGGGGCCTCATTTCCGACTAAGGGGCCTGAAGTGCCATCAACAGTCTCAGTTTCCTCAGTGAGTTCCCAAGCTCAGGGCATGAAGTATAGGAGGTTTTCTAGAGTGCATAGGAAGGAGTCCCAGGAACTGGCCAGAGCATCCAAAAGAATTTCTCAGGGTCCAGGCACTATAGGCAGCACTCCCTCACCAGTGAATCCACCTTCATACCATCCATGTACGGAAAGGAGGCTGGGGGTAGAGTCTGAAGCACACCAACTAGCCCATGCTAGACAGCCAGCCCTAAGGGACCCTGACTTTGGCATCTCTCAGAGCTGACTCGGGGGCATAGAGGAACCCAGGCATGGTTACATCTGTGAGAATGCTGCTTCTCACTGACAGTTGTTTCTTGGGCTCTCCCTATATGGGGTGCTGTAGATATATCCACCCAAATTTTAATGGCTCTCTGCACCCTCATGCCAGGGTTAGACTGTTTGGGAGACATGGAGATGGGGTGACAGAAAATAGCACCTGGAGTTTCCCCCAGCAAAGGTGGAAGAAAAGGTTCTTACATGAGATCCTCTGGCCCAGGCCCTGAAAGTAAGGAGAAAAAGCTTCACCTAATGGCATCCTTGGGAGGGTTTAGGCAGGAAGGGTGGAAAATACCATCTTATTGGAAATAAGATGGTAGGCAGGCGTGACTGTGGTCTTGAGCCAGGAGGTGGAGGGGGTGATCTAATAAGGCAGGCCTGCCATGAGGAATAAAAGGGAATGGACAGGGAGAAGGTCAGACTTTGTAAAATGAACCTGTCTTTGGGGATAGGTAGAGTGGGCAGGCCAGGATTGTGGGGTTGGATGTTCAATACAAAGGATATGATATCACATAGACTGAATTTGGGGATCCTGGATGCCCAGTGGAGTGCAGCTGTGTACAGGGGTGATGTGGAGCTGTTAGGAGGAAGTAGCCAAGGGAGTCCGAGACCCTCTGTTCAGCTGCATAGGTTCCACATGTGGCAGGGAGGTGGTCAGCATTCACTGGACAACCTTCCAGATCTGAGAACCAGTGCAGAGCCCAGTGACAAGACAGGCTGAGCTGTATGTGGTGGGGGAGGGATAGGGGACCAAGTGACCATGGTGAACATGGATTCTCAGCTAGCTTAAGACTTTTTATGACTTCCATGTTACTCACTATTTTTTACTGAGCATCTACAAGGTGCAGGGTCTACTCCAGGCCCTGGGGCTGCTATGGGATGCTACAAGCCAATCTTCATCCTGGCCTTGCACCCATCCCTACCTAGCTCCCCCAGAGCCCCACACTCAACAATCCTAGGACTTGGAGTATTTCCTACTCATGAGGGCACTGAGCCAGGAAACACCATCTCTGGTCAACAGCCGTGGATTATAGATGAGGCCTCCAGTGACCAGGGAAGGGTGGTGCTACCCAATGTCACACAGCCAGCCAGTACTGCACAAGCTGATCCTATGGCTGCACAGATTTGGGGGAGGGGGGACTTCTGACATGTCCCAGAGCCCGCCCCATTTGGGCGCTGGCAGGAGGGCGAACAAAAGCAACATCTTAAGAAGGTCACAATGGCTGGGACAAATTGAGGACACAGTGTTGGAGACCGAGGCAAGCAAGGAGCAATCTGAGATGGCTTCCTGGAGATGATGAGGGGCCTGAAGTCTCACCCTGGCTTAAGTCCCTGGGTCCTCCAGCCTCCTCATCCTCACCCTCTTTCTTGATGGGCCCCTCTCCCAGCTTCAGCCTTGGCCTGACATTTCCCGTGACATTTGCTGCAAAGAAATAGAGTCATAAATCCAAAGGTTAAATTTGCACAGTGCCTTGCATGGATGGTAAAAACTATGGTCCCTCCACCCATCAGGAACCCCATGGGTGGAGGTTTGTGTTGGATGGCCCACCTATCTCACCACTTCTCTAAGGCAACCCAGTCACCAGGTCCCCAAATGGGTACCTGGGCCCACCAGGCCCTGAAGTTGGGCTCATAGGGATGATTATCAGAGAGAATATTACCTTCCCTACTCTAAAACCAAGACCTTGAGATGTCCTGCAGTAAAGAAGAAAAGAAAGGGTTTCAGCATGATTTAACACAGCTGATCCCAAATTTGACCATAAAACCCTTGTTTGACATCTGCCAATTGTGAAGCTTCAAATCCATGGACTGTGATTCATGAGGGCCAGTTAAGAATGTTGAGGTATTGACTGGAGGGCCAAAGAGCACCCCTGGGCATGAGACAGGCTATCTGAATGAGGCTAAGTCAGTTCCTAACACCCCTACATCCCAGATCAGCCCAGGTCCATGTATCAGAGTGCTGAACGGGGCTCACTGCCTGCTAGGGTCCAACTGGGCTGACCTGGGAACTCTGGTTTCTGTTCACTCTGCATCTCTCCAAGGGTGCTTAGGAAGGTCTTCCAATAGCCTCTGCCTCCTGGTCCCATTGACTGGGTCTGGCTACCCTGAGGAGGGTCATCAGGGTCCATGGACAGCCTCCATCAGAACAAGACAGTCAGAAGAAAGCATCAGACTGCCATCAAAAAAGGCAGGTCAGTGCCACCATCATTTCAGTCTATCTTACCACAGCAGAGCAAGGCCATGGACTCGACCCAGAGATAGGGAAGACTATTAGACTCAGCTAATGAGGCTGGAAGCTATGTAACGAGGGTTGGAGAGAAGGGGCCCTGAAGCAACCCCTGCAGAGATGGCCATCCTTAGAGCTGAGAACCTGCTGGGTTATGTGCATGAGAGGGGAGCTGCATCTCTAGAGTCCTGCTACATGGCCATGGCCAGTATAAGAGGCCAAGGCAGGTTTGAATAAGTAAATTATCTTGCATTTTCTGGAAGGGATTCCACACATACCAATAAAGCATGATGAACAAAAATAGTTTCTGATGTGCAAAATATTTAAAATACAGTGACAAGAGAAGAAAATGCAGCACAAAACACCTGGTATGGTGGGACCCAGCCAGGCCCATGCACTCTGGAGATGGTGTAGAGTGATACAGGGGTGTGGGACTGTGGGCCCACCCTGCTGGCTGGGCATCCAGTGGTGGCTCTGTAACTGTCTGTGCTTTAAAGCACTTAACCCTCGGGGAAGATCACTTTCCTTCATTTGTCTGGTTCAGATTAGGGTCTGCAGACCAGGAATGAATGAACAAATAAGTAGATGGTGGTTAGCAAATGCAATATCTAGAATTTGGTCACAAGGAGGATGTTAGTGACGTTGATCAAGCTGTGGGTGCACTTAGCTACAGGGAAGGGACACTAAGAGGTGCAGAGACTGGCCCCTGAGAGAGTACTCATGGGGCTGGAGAGGAGGTAGGGTGTACAGTTCTTAGGGCTTATACCATGGGTAGTTACTGAAGGTTGAGCAGTCCTGCTTGAGGGTCAGAGGTCAGGGCTCACCAGGCTGGGTACCTGGAAGCATGAACTTCACTGATGAGGCACAACCAAGTACCTAGGGCCCTCAGTAACCCTATGACAGGGTTGGGGTAGGTGTCACTTGCTCATACACTCCCTCCACTGAGGACACACACACACACACACACACACACACACATTCTCTCTCTCTCTCTCTCTCTCTCTCTCTCTCTCTCTCTCTCTCTCTCTCTCTCTCTCTCTCTCTCTCTCCCTTCTACTGACCTTTCTTCCAGATGCACAGACTGAGAACCCCTGAGGAGAAATTCTAGGCCACAGGCCCAGGACTGCAGGAGGGCTCATTCTGCCTCTCTACCATCCTGGCTTTGCCAGCTGGACCCCTCTTGGTGCTGTACTGACTGCCATAGGCATCCAGGCCACAAAGCCAGAATTTCAAGCCAGGGCAGGAGCAGAAGGGCAGGGGGGGGGGCGATATAGTCAGGACTGGGTAGCATAGGGAGGGTGAGCCCAGTGCCTGAACATTTTTGGAAGTCTTGTATCCACAATCCCTGACCCTCACAGACAGCTTATCACTTGCATTAAAATAAAGGGTAATAAATTGTGCTCCTCTATTCAGGGATGGACTCTTGGAATACCCTCCTCCTCTTTGCCCAACTCAGATCCTACCCACACATATTCACCTTCCCCATCACTCCTGAGAACTAGGCTGTCCACAGAGTTCAGGGCACACCAATGCCATTGGCTTCCCAAATTCTTAAATTCAGAGCTCACTTCAATTCCTTATCCAATGGTAGGTGTGGGTACAAAAGAGAAATAGGAGGAAGCTAAGAAGGAAACTGCCAGACAAAAGGCCTGCCAAGAACTTCAGACATGTGCCAACAATGAGCTCCTAACTCCCAGGGAACCATGTGCCCAAGGAAACAGGTGCTCATAATTTCTAAGACCTTGCTGGAGGGAAATGAGACAGGGCATCTTGCACCACAATTACAGGTGGAGACATGTTTTATCTGAGGCTTCCACACTAAGGGGACTTGGGTTATGATGTACACACAGGTGACCAATTTGTGGCCTGAGAACATAGTGAACCTTTAAAATGTGTGGCACAGAAGGTCACCTGCCATCTTCCTTTGGTGACAGGGAAGTCATTATTTATTGTGAGTATTTCATTCAATTGTGGACATCAGCAGGAAAACTAGGTCCTGTATTGGGACTTTCTCCATGAGGCAGTGACTAGCAGGGTTGGATATCCAGCCACTCTCTGACCATGAAGGAATGGTGAGTCTGTGGCCCAGCCCCCTACCTGCTCATGCAGTACCTGAGCTCCAGTCTCTTTACTCTACCATGGAAGTAGGCAGGGTTGGGCTCAGGGCCTAGGATCATGCCTCTGTCATCATGGACAGGGGCAGTGGAGGGGCCACAATCAGTACCCCGCTCCTCTGGGAGTTTTCTGTGGCTGCTGAAATAGATCACTGCTATACAGTGGCTCAAAACAACATGCATTTATTCTCTCACAGGTCTGGAGGTCAGAAGTCCAAAATGCTTCCTGGGGATTAGAACCAAGGTGTTGGGAGGCCAGGCTCCTTCGAGGGACTAAGGAAGAGACCATTGCCTTACGTTTTCCAGCTCCTAGAGGATACCACATCCCTGGACTCCTATCCCTTCCTCCAGTTTCAAAGCCAGCTCTGCAGCACCTACAAATCTCTCTTTCTGGCTTTCTCTTCCCCTCTCCCCTCTCTCCTTCTCTTCTCTTCTCTCTCCCTCATCCCTCTTCTCTTCTCTCCATTCCCCTTCTCTCTCTCTCTCTCTCTCTCTCTCTCTCTCTCTCTCTCTCTCTCTCTCTCTCTCTCTTTCATCTCCTTCCATTCCCACATTCCTTCTCTTATTCTGACCTCCCACCTCTCTCTTTCCATTACCTTGGACCACCCAGATAAATTAGCATAATCCTCCATCTCAGGCCCCTTAACATCATTCCCTGGGTAAGGTCCCTTTTGTTACACACCGTAATATATTCACAGGTTCCAGGATTAGGAATTAATATTCTTAGGGCCCCTCATTCAGTCTCAAGCTCAGCTTTGATCCTAATTCCATGGAGATCTGGGAAGACATCTCCCCAATTTCTCTCCCTTTCTAACTCTTTCCATCCCCAATCTGGGTATTTCTGGGACCACCCAGACTCAACCCTGCCCACATGTCTGGTCTTCCACAGTCCCTACTTTGTCTAGGATCACAGGGAAGGGACTAGGATTTCAGTCATATCGCTGAGACGTTTTCTTCCCATGACCCCCTGGTCTGCTTCTCTGTCACCAAGATGCTCTTGGAGGAAGATCTTATGAGGATCTTCAGTCTACAATGGAGACACCATGGCCCAGAGACTCTGAGTGATTTGTCAGAAGTAGATCACTGGGCTGTCACTTTCCTGCCCCTACCATTATCAGCGTGTCTCTAAGGACTCCTGGACTCCATGTCCTCCCTTTCCAAGTTAAGCCCAGAATCATGTCCTCTCTGTACACTTCCCATGGCACTGATGACCTTCAAGTGGCTTGATTCAAGGATCCTCTCACTGTCCTCCTCTGTTGTTCTTGGCCCTGAACACTCCATGTCACTCTCACCACTTTGAATCTCCTCACCCTTCTGAGCCCCTCTGTCTGGTCCTCTATGCTGGTGCTGCCCTGTCAGGACTATTGGGAACTGGCTCCCTGTGTACTCTGGGCCTTTTGCTTCTTTGCCTGTTCAATCCTTAGCCTTGCTGGGGCTTGAAGGCTGCTGCAAGCTGTAATTTGGCTTTCCTGGTGGCAGCCCTGCCCCAGGATTGGGTTACCATTCATTCTGAGTCCCTACTGGAGGCAGGAACCCTGTGACAAGGGCTGTGTCTCTAGCAGCCTGTCCCTCAGAGGTTCAGCTGGGTTCTGGACTGGACCTTACTGAGCCCTCCATGTTTGCTGTTTCACTGTAACATTGCTCCCAGTTCTGTGCAGATATGATGCCACCTGCCACCATCTGTCAACAGAGTGACCTTGGCTGAGGGTTGCTTTCAGGGAAATGCTGAGCTGGTATCTGACATGTTTTATATTTTGTGATTCAGACCACCTTGGAGGCAGATGTCCATACTCCCACACCTTGTGAATGAGGAGACAGAGGTTCCAAGAGTGAAGACAGGTCGTGTGAGTCCCACAGCTACACAGATGGTGAGCACCTGGGTTCATTAGCCCAAGGGCAACCCAAGCTGACTACGTCTTCCCCCATGCCTGACTGTAAGGGCCAAGCCAGCTTAGGTGGCATAGGTGTTAAAGACCACATGTATGTTGGGTCACTCTCCCTCCTAGGCAGGCTGTGCCTATACAAGGCCAAGAGAAGACTCTGAGCATATAAAGGTTTGTGGTTCTGTGGAGTTGGAGGACCTGGATTCTTCTGTCTACCCTGGCTCAATGGATCCACAAAGCAAACTAAACAAGATATTTGTGTGCCTATTTCTGAGATGAGAGGATGGAGGCTCCAACAATAAGTGAATGATCCAGTCAGGGTCACAGTGAATTGTGGGGTGACCTATCCCCAGGCTCTTTCCACATATCCTCATCCCTGTGACTCCTTGTCATTTAATCATTAGTTCACTCACACATTCATTTAACAAGCCCTGAGTGAGCATAGATGTAAAATAGACCAAGTGCTGGGTGGAGAGACATGAGGACCACCTGCCCTGGAGGAATTCACAAGCTGCTAGGGGACAATTTGGAATTTACTACTTCTCCCCTCCTCAAGTTCCTGGAGGTCAACACCATTCAGGCAGACCAGGGAATGTCAGATACAGGAAAGGAATCTCCCCATAATCTTGAGATGAATTTAACAAACAGAAGCATGTATGAGATGACTCATCTGCCAGCCATGGGCCACTTAGGGCAAGTCACAATACCTCATTGACCCTCCAGTGACTCTGAGATGTGGGGGCTATGATTGCCCATTTCACAGATGAACTCAGAGACATACACAGTCTACCCAGGTTCTACATAGCCCAAAGGCAGCGGATCCAGACCTAATCCCATGCATCTGCTCCCATCTCTGTGCCCAACCCAGACCTATATTTTTTCTAGGGAGTAACAGCCCCACCACACAGGGCAGGTCTATGCTAGGAAAGCCCTTCAATGTACAAGGAAGAATGTCAGCATCCAGTAGCTGATGACCATGGGGTGAGACAAAATTCACAGAGTCAGAAGAGGGAGGGAGACTGGCTTCCTCTACAGCAAAAGTCATAGCCCAGAATGGCATGAGTGGTTGTTGGGGAGCCCTAGGGAGCAGACTCTGGGGCTGTAGAAGAGGGACAATGAAGTGGCTGCTCTGGCCTGGGAGACGGGAAGCAAATGGCTGTTTGGGGTCCCTAGGGAAGGGAGAAGCAGAGCCAGCAGCTCCTGCTGAGTTGAGCTGGGTGACAATCTCATCTGCCCCAACCCCCCTGTGAGATCTGCAAAGGCACCAGGAGAATATCCTCCTCCAGGTCTGGACAGGAGACACCCATATCCTTCATCCCACAGTACTCATGGCCCCCAGCATGTACTTCCCAACACACAGGTCCAAAACAAAGTTTTCAAGCCAACTAGAAATGTGAACTTCTAGAAGTATGGATGACATAGGCACTGTCCACTGTACTGCTCACTGACATTTAATGACAGCATAATGTTAATGGACTTTGCCCTTTCTTCCTGACACATCAGCTTCTTCACCAGGGTCTCTATCACTCCTGGGCCAGTTTTCCTGTCTCACACCTCATTTCCAGAGCATTTCCCTGCTGCTGTCTGAATCCTTGAGATCTCACAGAAACCCCAGACTTCATCCCCCATTCAGGATGGGTTTCCATGGCTCTGAAGAAGCCACATGTCTTGGCCTTGAATCAATGCTCCCTCTTGAGGCTCCTCAATGAGATATGCATGAGGAACAGTTCCAAATCAACCTGGATCCTCAGACACATGAGATTGGATGACTTTTCCTGAATACCTGCCTAGTTACTTCGAATCTGAAACCTAATCTGTTAGGGCAATAGTTCCACAGAACCACTCTAGACCAGAGCAGCTCTATGAAGAACGGCTCTAGGCCTAGATCCCGGGTTTCCTCAGACCTTCCTAATTTGTGCCTGTTGAACTCACATAATTATTACTAGTGTCTTCTCCACCCCCAGAAAGCCCCAATATAGATGATGAATTTTTATCATTCTATCTCAAATAACTGTCAAATGACTCAATGATGATCATGATGAGAAGGAAGAATGAGATAAGGTCAAGGATGGTGATCATGACTGAATGATTTCCCTCAACTCATAAGATCACCTGTCCTTATCTCTAGGCTGGATCTTTCCATTCCACAATGTTCTTTCTTCCTTTTCTGAGGGCCAGGCCTGATGCTGAAGGCTAATAAACCCCACATGTCAATGACCTTGTAGATGAAAAAGATGGCATAAAAGATATCATGCTGGGTTCAGGGGGGAGCCCCTGGGAGTTCCCTGAGACAGTTCTGCTTCTCTCCTGTTGGGGTGCATGTCTCACTCCTGCCTCTGGCCTTGGACTCCACACATTCTGGGGACTGGTGGCAGGTTCCATCTTAGGAGTCTGGGCTACAGCTTCTCCTTCCACAGCACCCCCATATGGGCATGACTCTCCCACTACTCAGGACCCAGAAGCTGTGGTTCCCCCTAGGAACTGTCCCAGGTCTCAGGGAGAAAAAAAGAGACTGTGCCTAAACATAGCATCCCAGCTATACCAATGCCCAGCCTCAGCTCCCCTCCCGCCACCATCTCCTGCACCTGCAGCAGATGTCTCACCACACACCACATCCTCACATGGTGGACACACTCAGAAATTCAGAAATTTGGGGTTGGCTGGATCCTGGAAATCCTCAGGGGGCTTGGCAGGGGACCTCCCCAGCTGTTGCAGCTGCAGCTCTAGAGGCCCTCGCACTCCCTGCTCCATACTGACATACACTGAGAGCTGAATTCTGGCAGTGACAGAGGAGTTTTGGTCTAGCTGGCCCTTTTTTCAATGTTCATGGGGCCTGGATTTTCTCTCTTGGGTTAAACATGTAGGTATGCCCTTGTAGTTTCTCCTCTGTCAGAAGGACTTGCCCTAGCTTCCTGCTGCTTCCTTTACTCACAGGCCTCAGTGACTCCCTGTGAGTATAGGGTGCTCGTCCTTCCCAGGCCCAGGTGTCCTCAGCTTCCTGCTCCATGCCACCCACTATGGTTCTTCTCATGTCATGTCATTGCCCCACTGTAGAGTGGGGAATTGGGGATTCTGAGGCAGAGGATGACAGTATTGTTCTGGGAACATAAGAATGGTTCTGAGCCTCTGAATTCTCAGTTTGGGGCTAGCTCTGTGTATTCAAGCCCCATTAGAGAGGCCTCCAAGATCTTAAGAACGTTGCCTCCTCTGGTAATATTTGGGGAGGAGAGCATCCCCTACCCCAGCTTTCCCTAGGAATTGGAAGACTCTTCTGCCCTAGTAGAATATGGTAACACACACTCACTGACCTGACATGGATATTCTAGTTCCTTCTATTGATGAATCCATGTAGGAAGGGAGAGGGAGTTTTTCTTGCCTAAGACACCCAGCAACTTTGTATAAAGTCTGCGTCCTGGGACTTGACCAGTACCAGCCAAGACCTGGGAGGGCCAGACATTTTAAAGCACCTGGGACGAAGCCAGACTGAAACTGGATGCTGGTTTTTTTTTTTTTTTGCGGGGGAGGGGGGGCAATTTTAATTCCTTAACTTCAATCTCTCCATCCAAGTGCTTAGAGTGCAACCTGACATGGAAAGTCCAATATGGGGCAGCAGAGACCAGTGATGTGGAGCCGAGAGCCAGAAAGTGTTGAAGCTCTTCTTCATGGGGGCAGCTGGACATCAGGTAGAAGGCTGCAGGATTGGTTACAGGAGGAGGGATATATGTATATGCTACTCGTTCTGCATTCCTGCAGTGATAGCTTTCTATCATTCTTACAAACACCAGAAATAATCAACTTGCATGGATAAAATATCTCTTCTTCCTGTCAGGTGTGGACATTTTGGTCCATGATCAGTTGACTCCATCACTTTGGTCCTGAAGTAAGGAAGTCGACCACGTTGGGCAGCACATGGTAGAGAGGATGTGCCCACTGCATGGTGGTAAAGAAAAGAGGAAAAGAGAGGGAAACAGCGACTCCATAATCCCCTTGAAGGGCACACCATCTATGACTGGAGACCTTCCACAAGCCCCAGATCTTGAAGGTTTCACCATCTCAACACTGCCATAATACCAGACTGCAAATCAGTGACCTTTCTGCCTGCACTCACTGCTCAACTTCCAGCTCAAGAACTTGAGATGGCTTTAAAAAAACTTGTTAAAAAAAGTTAGAAACTGCATTGTTAACAAAACAGAATGTTACAGTGTTTTGTTTTGTTTTTTGTTACAATAATACTTCACGAGAATGTTTATGTTTTTTTGCCATAGGACTGTAGAGAAAAGGCCTGAAAGGAAATAAAAAAAATACCAAAGACCTTTCAAATCAGAATTAACATGGTCTGCAACATAATGTTCAAAGGAAGATGCATTCAAAGGCAAACACTAACCACAATTTTGTTCACAAAGCTCAATGTTAAATGAGTCCTATGTAAAAACTCACTTAGAAATTATATCCCTGCATGGACTTCTAAAGCTGATCTTACAATTTTTTTTTTGAAAAATATTTAACTAAAGAATGTTTTGTTCAGCAGAGCTAGTCATTAGGCTGGCTTTTTCATCATTTTAACAATTTCCATCTTTTCTCCAGTCACATTTCAGCTAACTACTACATGGGACCATGTGATGATGCTTTGGAACCCAAGCACATTTTGTATTGTTTGGGATCCAGATTGGGGTCATGACAGACAGGAGGGCATTGGACATGCACTGCACCTGCTTTCTGGCTTCTGAACATCTTCTAACCTGCTTGAGAACACTGTTGAAGATGTCCACATCCTTCAGCCCTCGCCATGGATGGAAATTGCCACCCACTTGGACAAGATGTCCCTTATAAGTACAACTCATGCCAAACCCATGGTTTCTCCAGAAGCCAGTTTTTGAGTAAAAGGAAAAATGGTTGTCCCTGGTAACTTTCCCGCCATGAATAATCTTTTAATCATACTGTCTAAAGATGAGTGGGGAATGTGTTTATTGGCCCCAAACTCCATTGGCTCCACACTGTTGCAGGAGTTCCATAGTAAACACCAGGTCAACTTCACAGAAGAGTGAAAATATTTGTTATGAAATGGCAAGATCCCACTCTGAGGGCCACAACAATTTAAAATTCAACAGATACAGGCAAAATCTTCATAACACCTTTAGGGTACTTACTGCTATAATCTCATCAGTTCCACTAGTTTGGCCTTATCAGGGTTGGAGTTAGAATTAAAACCTAGTACAACCAATTTGGCATGATGATTTAGGGTGGGACATGTCTTCCCCAAGTTTCCCAGAAACCTCACAAACATGTCAGAACGTCCAGACAATGGCATCAATATATGACATTTTCATCTTTGGGCTCTTTGCTTTTGTTCATGGATCCAGGGAACTGGAAAGGAACAAGCTTCTTCAGGGAATTGGAGAGGAAGTATAGGTATCCAGACTTCTGGTTGATTCTGCTGGCCAGCTCCTGAGTCTCCAGTTCTTCATGCTCCACAAACTGGATCTTGCTGAAAATCTGCTGTAGGTATGCATGCCTCCTCATAGGAACTGTCATCTTCTTGCCTTTATACTTCCTGCATAGAAGCAGAAGGTTCAGAATGTACTCTGCCCTATACATGGGATTCACCACAGGATGATAGCCACAATGTATCTCCTTTAAGTCCATGATGATTTCCCGGGTCTTGATGATGGCCTTGATCATTTCCACTACCTACATGAAGATGTCATCCAAGGCTTCCATCTAGGCTGAGTCCATTCTCCTTGGAAGGGAGGGATGCAGGTTGGCTAATGGTCCACAGCCAAGTGCAAATTCTTCCCATTCAGAAATTCCCATAGCAGGATTTCCTCTTGAGGGCAGACCTGAAACCTCTTGAAGGAAGCAGGGATTCCCAGATGTTGGTCTTCTTTATGCATCTCTGTGTTTCTGTATTTGTTCATTAGGCTGATTTCTCAGTGGAGCTGTATTATGTGATGATGCTGCTCTGCAATCTGGCAACTGAGAATGTAGCTGTGCAGTTTGTACTTGTAGCTTGGGTTTTTGTTCAGGTTGTATGTGATAGCTTGGTGAATCTTACTGTTCTGGAGATCTCAGATGTACCCCTTTTTGTTTTTTTTTTTCTCATTAAAAAAAAAAGCTGATGCATCTCAAAAGACCCATGACACTTCTGTAGAGCTGAGTCCTATCTGCCTGAGAAACAGGGCTCACTGATATTCAAGCTCCTCAGGAATCTCTTCAGATGAACTCCTTTGATGTAAAGATAATCATCTGCTTCTAGATCATAGTCCAAGCAGTGCTCATGCATATACTTGAGCATCATAAATGTCTTGTGGGATGAGTAAGTACCATCCACGCCTCATAGTGGCACTACTGGAATTGGTACAGATGTGTCTGAACACTCACTAGAGAAAAACACCATTATTCCATGAATTGTTTTGGATCCTGTTCTGAAGACGGCCACAGAAGGAGTCTGAAGTATTTCTGGGTGGTCATGACTATGACACAGAGAAGTTTCCTGTCATGTGAGGCCAACAACTGGGCCAAGCCTAGTGGCCACAGCTGAGCCCCAGACATCTTCTTGTGTCCTGCAGGCCTGGGATCCTTTTGCTGTGCCCACAGTCATCTAGTCTGGTGCAGCGCCACAGAAACACTGGTTTCAGCTCTGAAGCATGGGGCATGACAAACCTGTGAGGCCAGCACAAAGCCCAGCAGGAGTCAGATCTGAGGCAATAAGCAGAGCTAGGCTCACCAACTTTCCTGGAGTCATGTCCTGCCGTTCTGACTGTGGGGCTGCTACCACCACCTCTGTTTAGGAGCCCGCCCACCACAGCTCCCAGTGGCAGACAACAGCTCTCCCTTGTGCCAGAAGGCCTGGTCCCAGATGCTCAGTGGGTGCCTAAGGCCAGCTATGCCCATAACATCCCCGGAACTGACAGCAGGCCTCGTGCTGAAGCTTCATTATACACACCTGTCTGCACCACACTGACCTGCTCCTTTAAGAGGGGAACATGTCTTGCACATGCAATCTGCATATCCTGAGCAAGGCCACCATGACTATTCTTGCTTTGGCACAGAAGTGAATGAGCAGTGCAAAGGCAATAGCAATGACATCTGCTCAGAGACTTTGTCCTGCCCTGATGGTGCCCCAGCAGGCTCTGCCTCTGTTCTCCTTGTGGCCTAGACTGCTGCTGCTGCTACACATCCTCACACCTGGCTCACCATTGCCCTTTGATATATTTTGAGTTAATTTTTGTGCATTGTGAGAAATAAGGGTCTAGTTTTATTCTTCTACATATTCTACCATGTTTTTCTGTGATAGAGTCAGAAGCTCATGGAGATCTGTGAAGCCATGGGCCAAAACTTAATGCTCCCTTCTAACTTGTTCCTGTTAGGTATAATGGTCACAGTGAAAAAAAGCTGACAACCACCAATGGAACAGTTACAGAGCACATTTGGGATTCTGGTAGTCCTACCCAGCATGCAATACTGAGGGGAGACCTAAGACGTAAAAAGGGTAAGAGATGGGAACTTGAGAACTTGAAGAATTAATATCTCTGCTAAAGGTACTTACATAGCTGATCATAAATACTAACAATGATATAGTTTTGTACTTTAGTTTCTAACATATTACCATGTGAATTAAAGACAGGAGAAATTAAGTTCACAGTTTGAATCAATAATGGAAATGAACACAAGAATGCCAGTATGCACATCATACTTGTGACCACAGCATCATAAACAAGAAGGAATAGATGAGGGTAGGAGGAGAGGGAACATGGTAATAGAACTCAGGTAGCATCATTGCAAACTATGTTGATAATGATGTAAAGCATATAGAAACCACTGTAAAATTAAATTTCAAATAGAGATAAAAGGAAATGAAAGGTAACAAAAGTGGTATGTTGGGAAAAATAAACCAATCCCAATAGAAGCTGCTAGTGGAGCAGTGAGGAATCTAAAAAAAAGGATAAAACACATGTAGAAAACAGCACATTGACAGAAGTGTATTATTATCTGTGATGACATTAAATGGAACACATGAGTCTTCGTTTCTCAATACCTAAGAAGCCTGCATCCACACAAAGTTTCACACAATTTCTCTACACTATTGCATGTGGGGAGATAGGCTTGGGTTTGATGGATTCTCTTCTAACAGAAACATAGCATTTGGTGCGTGAACTTGACTTGCCATGACTTCCTATGCACTGTCAATGCCATCAATCTGAGACACAGGACAGGGTACATTTTGGCACCACTGGCACAGAATGAGGCTGGACATACTGAAAATAGGCTCTCCAGTGACAGAAGATTTGGGGTCCTCAGGAGCGGGGCTGCTACTCTGTGAATCCTCAACCAGCAAGTGTCAGTGGAGGGGCATTCAGAGGAATCCAGAAGAGAAGCTGGGGTTGCACAGAGTTCAGGATCACTCCTGAACTGGGGGTGAAAAGGAGGAGTCCAACTATAGTCCCTGACTGGACATCAGGAGAATTTAAACTGTGTCTGGGGTTGCAGTGACATTACAGTGATATTCTGAGGGTCTGAGTAACACAGGGTCACCCCCAGGACACTGGAAATAGCCAAGGCACAAAAAGAACCTCACCTGGGAAATGTACTGAAGGAGGCTGATTGTATGTGTAAGCATGGCAGACCAGCTGGTTGAATTTCATAAGGGAGAGCACACTAAGCTCAGATGCTGTAGGAGGGAGCACAGTGTGAGAAGATGGGGCTCCTGGGGTCTATTTTCTTCTCCCAGCATGACTGCATGTGCCTCCTGCTAATCTCAGGGAACTATTTACCACTGTCCAGAAGTCAACACTGGGAAGGCTTCTCTATCCTAGGGTCTTCCAAAGATGCCTACACAGTCTTCTCTGGAATTTCCTCCCACCTCCAGCCATACATACCTTTACTCAGGAAGAATTTCCTATGTGGTCTTGCAGGAGGGAAGAGTGCACTTGGTCACTTCTCCCTGCATGGACAGGCTCCCTGAGGAGAATCTCAGATTGACACCGACTTTCACCTGCCTCAGTTCATAGCCCTGAACCTGGAATTCACCTTAGTTCAGAGGCAGGATCCTCTCTGCTTGAGGAATACTTGACAACTCATTTTTAAAGTTCATCCATGGAAACTGTGACACTGATGAACTTCACAGAAAATAAGGGACCTAAATTTGTTTTTGTTTTTTTTTTTTTTTTGTCTGATAGGACTGGATTGTGGTGCTTTTTAACATGTCACATATAGCATGGAAAATTAAAAAATAAGAATAAACGTGGCCACTTATGGTACACTACAGAATGAGATGTGTCAAACACAATGTTTGAGACTAAAATTGGTGGCAAATCCACAAAAGTAGGCAGTTGATTAATTTAAAAATGTATAACATGTGAAATGCATAAAAGCATGTCAACAAGAACAGAAATATGAAATGAAATGCCAAAGATGAAACCAAAGTCCATGTAGGAGATACTGAGAGGACTATGAGGAATGTGAGAGTCCATGGTGACCTTATGCTGAGTCACTTGTCATCAGTGGTCTCTCAGCAGGGAGTTGCCTTACCCTTGAACAGGAACAAGAAAGGACAGCAGCCCATCTGAAGTAGACCCAGATGAAAAGCAAACAAACAAATAAACAAACCACAACAACAAAAAAAAACAGCTCAGAAGAATTGGAAAAGTGGCAAAAGGGTCAACACCTGGAAAGTGACTCTAACCAGCAGTCAGGAAAGTCAAGGTGATATTTTGCCCAAAGCAGCTTGAAGCAAGTTGAATGCTGAACCTCCAACTCCTCTTTTTTTGTCTCTTCTTTTGTCCCCACAGCTGATTTGATGGGCTTCCTATTAGTAGTACACCCAGAGGATTCATAACTTTCATGTTGACCAAACACACACTTACCCCCAAAATCTAGAGATGAACAAGAGTGGTCTCAGGGAGCCTGGCTGTAACTGTGCATTTGAGGAAAGAAACCAATGAAGAAAGTTGTCCAGCAAAGGCACCTCAGGGACTCTTATGGTTTGGATATAGGGTGTGCCACAAATACCATGGGGGAGGCAATGCAAGAATCTTTTTTTTTTTATGTCAAGGTGAGTTTATTGTCCAAATAGCATAACCTAATTGCATCCAAAACCAATTTCAAATACATCTTCAAATCCATCTTTAAACTAGTCAAAAGAACTGCTTATTACTTTTTAAAGTCACTTAACACTGAACAGATAAGACTTCTTAAAAGGCAGCTACTTTTATCATGTCATCATCATAGTCAATACATTTTTTTCCATACTTCCTAAAACACTTTTTTTTGTTCACACTCATCATCCTACGTTAGCACTTTCTAGCATCCTGACCAAATAAACACCCACACCTCTTATAGAGTACATTGTGAGAGAATAACATTGACTTGATATGGCATCACACTCGTTTTAAAGCAAATTAAAAAAAGAAATAATAATCCAAGACAAGAAACTATATCAGAGAGAGAGAGAGAGAGAGAGAGAGAGAGAGAGAGAGAGAGAGAGAGAGAGAGGTCTGAGGTACATGGTACAAGGGTAATGAACATAATGGAAAAAATCCAATGGCCTGGTGGAGTTGCTGGGGATGTAAGAGTTGGCCAGTAATAAGAACTAAACCAATTAAAAATAAGAAAGAAACTTTTTTTTCCCCAAGGACAGGCACCTGTCAAAATATATTGGACACTGTAATGGCTACAGTCAGTAAGGCACTTTTTTCCCCAAAGTGAGCTGCAGGCAAAGGATGCACCCTGCAGCTACAGTGTAGCTGTATACATCTGCTGATGGCTTCTTAAAACCTGAGCCAAGAACAGGGTTGACAGCCCAGCCAAGTTCAAAAGCAGAGACGCACAAGTGTAGGAGGAGAGTTCTGGCTGAAGTGACTATTCTGGGTTGTTTAGAATCCAGAATCATCAAGAGTCATGGGGTCTGGGGAAGTCATAAACATCCTCTCAGATCTTCCTACCCTATTTTGTACAAATGGATGACTGCACTGCAGCTCTTGAAAACTGCTCCAAGTCCGCAACAGTGTAGGCTGTGCTCAATCTATACCTAGAGAGGGTTTGTTGGCTGACGGGGACTTCACTGTCTCAGCATCCATTTCCCTTTTAAAGCTATTCCCAAGGATGGACTGTCTCAAAGATCAACAAAGAGGAATCCTTTTGGCTTAGAAGTTAACCTGCTTACTCAGACTTCCTCCTTCTTCCTACCTCCCATTTCCACACTATCAATATATCACCTGCTTGAACTAGAAAATTAATATTTACAGGACATAAGGTGCAAGTCTATCTCTTCTCCTAGCGCTGTCCTCTGTGGCCCATGGAGAGAAAATTCCCCTGCGCTCTTGGAGAAACTCATCCAAGCCTGCCCTCATTGGAAAGTCATCCAGCTCACCTGTCACTCCTACAGCTCCCAAGGCTCAGCCTGGAGAGTCTGTGGGAAAGCCCCAGAGCTCCCTCTGAGATATCACCTATCCTGCTAGCACAGGGAGGCAGAGTGAGGCAGGCTGCGGAAGCTCCACGGACGACCCTGCCCTGGCTGACAGAAGCAAGATGGACCCTCCAGTAGAAAGCACGCAGACCAAGGGTGCTCTTCAGTGGGGTCCCGGGACAGTTCAAAATGAAGAAACTTCTAAGAACAGCCCCTCTGGAAGGAGTTCGTGCCTCTCAGCACGTGGGACATTCAGCCGAGAGAACCTCCCCCTTGCGTCCTGCAGGATTCCTGGCTGTTATGAATCTGCATGGAATTTTCTTATGCTTAGCATATATTTTTGGCATACGGAGATCTCTTCCCCTGACAATTTGGTCAAAACAGGGAAAGGATTAAAATTTGGCAGGCTGGGGGAACAAACTTCGTCCCCACTGATGGAGGAAAAACAACAAAAGAGGAATAAAGAAGAATAGACGGTAAGGTAGGAAAAGAATAAATCTGGAATCCCTTTATCGGGTGGTGAGAAAGAGGGAAAGAAAGGTGGGGGAAAGGAAGTTCAAATCAATCCATGGGGAGAATTCAACCCCTCTGGGATTAAAAACTCCTACCAAGGAGTTCAAATCCAAGAAGGGGGTTCCAGTTACTTAAATGAATCCAGGATTCCTTCTTTTGTGTCAGAAAAGCCAAACAGCCCCATACCTATTATCACAGTAGGCCCCAAGGATGGGAAAGGGGAAAAGCTAGAAGTGTCCAGTGTCACCTGGGCTCAAGGAAAAGTGGACAGTTACAGACTGTGGGTAGAGTCTCAGGGCCTGTTCCTTCCTTATCTGTCAGGTCCTGTCATCTGCTGCTTTGTTTAAGACCACGGTTTGGTCATTGTTAAATGAAGGTGCACTTTGTTTTCTCATTGGGCTTCAAGTCTCCTGGTTCTAGGGGACAGCTCCCCATAGAGGACTGGCTAACTACTGGCTGCTCAATTTCCCTCTCCAAAAACTTCTGAATTTACCACCCACTGACCCACCAGAAATTCCCTCTCATTTCAGGATTGCGTTAACTCACAAATTCCTGAACCCTCCACCACACACTTCCCGAGAGACTGGCTCACCTGGAATTCACCTCCACAGAGAAGCAGCCTCCTCGCCTCCTTTCCACTTCCAGCCCTGACTCGTCATACCTGTTCTTCCCACCATGCCATTTCAATGTGATTCAGAACCTGCAGACCATTGAGTGCCACCAAGGGAGAGGACCTGGCCCCTGCACGGTGCTTGCCTGGCCACAGCCAAGAACAGAGGTGAGAGAAGGAAGCACCATAGATACCGCCAGCCCTAGACTCATCCGCCCACAGATTCAGGCCTAGGAGAACCATGGAGACGATCTTACTCCTGGTGGGGGGGGGGGGTCCAGGCCAGGGAAGGGGAAAGACAGAGGAGGAAGTGAGAAACTTCCAAGATGAAGGGGCCTTAAGCAGACGAAAACCCTGCTTCTGAAAGGTCTACAAGAAGAGGATCTCCAAACAGCCTGCTGGAGTTTGTTTTCATTGTTTCCTGATACCTGGTGCCTTGTGGGAACCGAGTTCCTAGTCCATGGCATGATGTTCGGGTTGAATGTCTGCCATGAGGGGGAGGGAGGGAGGATCCCTGGGTTCAATGTATTTTTTTCCATCATGATGAGGATACCGGAGTCAAAATGGGAGCCTGGTGACTTCCAAAACCGAGAAGGTCCCCAGGTGTGAGACCTGGGGTTCAAATCTTTCCTGCCTTCCCCAAGGGGCCTTCGGCTTCCCCTCCTGCCTGCTCTACTCCTCACGAGAGTGGGCTCCCAAGCAGAAACTGTACGGTTGTGAGGTATAATGGAAACAAAAAAAAATGTGAACCATTGTCCTTTGTACTTATTGATTTTTGTCTAGTAAACCTGAGGTAAAGAATATTCTGTCTTTGAAGAATGTGATCAGAGGAAACCAAACCAACCCCCCGCAAAAAAAAAAAAAAAAAAAAAAAAAAAAGGAAAAAAGGAAAAAAAAAAAAAAAAAACCAACCATGAATCTGCTACCCGAAGAAAACAAACTATGGAAGGGCTTTTCCAGTATGAAGAACTGATATCTCAACCACCTACTTCAGGACTTGGAATTTAAGCAGTAAAATAATATATTATAAAAATGTTTATAAAATAGCAGCACACTCTGTGAAACATTACAGCTAGGTACTGTTAATGTGAATAAGGATGAATGATCTTAGCTTTTTAGCAGCGCAAAAAAAAATAACAATAAACTGAATGAAATAAAATGAAAGATAAGAGACCCTTAGATGTTTCTCCATCTTCAACCCTCATACTATGAAATAAGGCAGAACCTGCACATAATTCTTCAAAGCAGCCCTGTTCTGATTTTGTTTTTTTTTACTTAAAAAAAGACAAATCTTTTAACAAATAGCTTCATTACCTGTCAATTACAATTGTGCAAAAAACAAAAAACAAAAAAACAAAAAAACAAAAAACCCTCTGCTAACTGAATGCCTCTAAGAAGTGGAGGGGGGGGGAATTCAAGTACACTGAATACAACTTTGCAATAAAATTAACAAAAAAACAGAAAAGGAAACAAAATGCCACACCCTGATGTTTGGCTGTCTATCTGTCTTTGCACCAGCAATTAACTTTCATGTCCAAAGGAGAAGTATATATAGATGGGAATTCAGATCCTTCTATGCCATCAAATGGTAACAGACCTTTGTTTTTAGGCTTTTCTGAGGAATGGTGTGATGGGAATGTTAGCAGAAAGAGTTGTCTCTTGAGCCCTGGCAGGGGTACTAGAACTATGTACTAGAAAATGCCAGATTCCAGAAATGAAGAGTAACCGGACTTGGGGCAGGAAGGGAAGGGGCAAAAAAGAGAAGAGGGAAGGAGTATTCAGCACAATTTGCATAAACCATTCCATCTATCCCCCGGGAACAATTTTTCAAAGTGCTTTGCGAATGGAATGGTTTATAACAATGCTAAACTGTGGACCAGACATGCCAATCAGCACCAAAAATTATTATTATTTTTTTCTAATAAGGGATGCCAAGGTCACCTCACCCTCTTCCATAACATAGAAGATTCCATTCTAGATCCCGCCCTTGGTCTCCATCTGCCTCCATTTCAGATGAGTTTTGGTTATGGACCATAGCAAAATTTCCTCATTAGATAACAATATAGTGGTGTCTGCAATGAACCTTGTTTGGAAGAAGAAGCAGAAAGTCACCCAACACGAAACCCAGGAGCCAATCACCTGTGTCCAATTGGCAAAACCCAACATCTCTTTTAGGTAGCAGCTACTGTAGGTAAGAGTAGGTTAACATAGAGATCCAACATTGTTCCTGTCTTAGGAACATGTGGTTAGGCGTGAAGGTGCTTCTACCTCCAAAATGGTCCAATTGTGTGGACAGGTTGCTTTGTACCCCCCCCCATCATGCTTTCTTGTTTCTAATTCCTTCTTGAGTTCACTGCTTCGCAATCTAATCATGCCATAAATGGCATGCACAGTTCCTTGCAATTCCACTAAAAGGGGCACATGCACTAGTTCATAACATGTAAAACAGAGTCTTCTCTAATTTGTTCCCATGTTGCAGGCTAGCTACTTTGTAGGTTTTCCTGTAAGCATTTTACTATTGCTTTTACATAATCAAATGATAACTTCGCATATACAAGGGATTCCCTTATGTTGTACTTTGAATAGGCACCAAATGCTTTTTTAATTATTCCGTTGTTATAGGACCTTTTTCTCTCACTTCTAAAAGATCTTTAAATATGATCTAGGTGGGGGCAGAATTTTATCCTAAAACACAAAGAACAAAACATAACCAGAGAGAGGGAGAGAGCAGGTGATGAACGCGCCTCTCTCCCTGGGCCCGAATGGCAGCCTCACAGGTCGATATCCCGCACGTCCGTAGGGGTGGTGGCTTGGTCCAGTTCATCCTCCATCTTAGATCCATCGCGCTGTTCCTGACAGACCTGTTGCAGGCTGTTGAGCAGCACAGCCTCGATCTGCTCCTGGCAGGCCTTGAGACAATCCAAATCTGTGTTGGTGATCTTGGCCAGCAGCTCAGTCAGGGCATCACAAGTCAGAGAGCTCACTTCCTCATCCTGCTGGAGTCCACAGATGGCTGCTCCCACACTTCCAGTTGCAATCATCGAGGGCGGATACATGGCAAACTTAAAGTCGGTGGCACACAGAGCGATGAAAGTCTGGGCATGTTTGCGGATCAGAGAAAACTTCTCCCTCTGCTGGGATAGCTTGCGTAGGATGTGCTCGATGAAGTCATGAGGGGTGATAGCAGCCAGGTTCCACTTCAATTTGCCCAACACCACCAATTCCCACTCCAGCAGCTCCTGGGGCTTGATGGAGTTGTCAGTGTAAATGCACAACTTTTCCGCGGTCAGCGGGATGGTTTCTTTGAGCTTGGAGGCCAGAAACATGCAGACAGCACCCAGGAGCTGCAGATGGGTCTTCGGAGTCGGAACCCCAGCCAAGAAAAGGTCCAGGTAATTCATGGCCAGAGGGAAGACTTCCTCTTCACACTTCTGTTCCTCACAAACCTCCAGCATCCAAGTAGCCACCATCCTGCGCATGTATGGCTGGATATCCTTCTGCACGCACTTGAAGTAAGAGCACTGAGGAAGGTAGCGCTCCTCGATGGTGAGCAAATTCTGCAGGACGCGGTCGTCCAGCAGGTTGCGGTCCGGCACGGCCCTGCGGACAGGGTCCACCTCGCAGCACAGCAGCTCCATGGCCAGCCGAGCGACTCGTTCTCCTGATTTCTCCGACTGGAAAAGTTTTATTTTATTTTGTCGAAGGGGGAGGGGCGTGGGTTCCCCTTACCTCCTTCCTTTGGCAAAATCGGGGGTTTCCGGGGGAAAGATGAGGGCAGAGAGAGAAGCTGGGAGAGAAGAGAGGAAGGGATGGACGGTGGGCGAGCAGAGCCTCAGGGGCTGCCTAACTCGCACCGGTCCTCGCCTTCAAACTCGTCTTGCTCTCCCCAGCTCGCTCTTCTCTGCTCTGAGGCAGTGACCCAAGCTGGCTGGGCAGTTAGGTCTCCTCCCTCTGCCTCGCTCCCCTCTCCAATGCAAGAATCTTGAGAGGAAAAAATGTAAAGGTTGTGCAGTGTAAACTAACCAAGGTTAAATCCAGTGATATAGGTGTTAACTATATGCAGGTAGACTGTGGCTGAATGAGGTTGTCTTGGGATGAGACTTTGGGGTTTCTAGTTTGTTCCTGGTTTCCCTGGGAGACAGAGGTCTCTCTGCTTCGTGATTGTTATGATTCAAGATATTTTTCTTGTCTATGTCATTTGGCCATGATATTCTGCCTCAGTTTAGAAACAGCAATTGAAATGGCCATATATGACCTGACAAATCTCAGAGCCTGAGTCAAAAAAGAAAATTCCTCCTCTCATTTTTTCTTGTCAGATTTTGATCACAGCAACAACCTACCTGACCAGTCATGAACCAGGAAGGCCATTCTATATTCAGAAAGATGCTCTAGGCTGCTCAATTCCATGGTAAATATCCTGATGCCCCATCTAGTACCCCTCATTCCTTGCATTTTGTAAATTGAGCCAGATGTCCTAGTTATTCTGGGTTATGAAAGAGTTGAAGCCTCAGAACCATGCTGGAGGTGAATCCAAGGACATGTGAACAACCGGACCACTCCTCTCTATGTAGTGCCCTAACAGATACCCATATGCAGGCATGAGTCACACGATTGAAGGGATTCACTTCTAGCTTCCATGGCTTGTACAACAGAAATCATTCCTCCTACTACCAGAAATATACATGTGATCAATTTTGAGAAATACACTGAAGCTATCACATTTTTAACTAAACATGGCACCATATTCCGTGAGTGTCAAGCAGAAACTCATTGCCACTTCCATGATCACTCAGTCTCCACCTATACATAATTATGATATCCAGGCTTCATGTAATAAGATGATCCATCAAACTGCCACCCCCCAAAATGTGCATCTTTTCCAAGCAAGAGAATACAATACACTTTTTGACCTCAAGTACGTTCATTGTCCTCCACCTGTGATATCCTGTAAATTAAATATTGAAATAAAATGTTAACTTTTATTTTCCTTTTGAAGCAGGGATTGAACTCAGGGTCACTAGACCACTGAGTCACATCCCCAAGCCTATCTTGTGTTTTATTTACAGAAAGGGTCTCACTGAATAGTTTAGTGCCTTGCTTTTCTTGAGGCTTCTTTCATAACATGATCCTGCTTCAGTCTCCCAAGCAGCTGGGATTACAGGCATGTGACACCGGGCTTGGATAGTTACATAATTTTAACACACCTATGTTAGATGACACTAGAATCAGACAGAGGAAGGAAAACATATTCAAATACATTCTCATTAAAATAAATATTTTCCATAGAATTCTAATTCCTGTGATTATCATTGGTAATTTCTCACTTGTCTATTCTAATTCCCTTGACCACCAAAAAAAATGCTTTGGCTAGTGTTGATCTCTAGATAGTACTGCCAGGTGGTAGGCACAAATCATCACTCCATACAACATAGGTGCACCAGTAGCCCTGCTGAGTTGGATTGTCTTGGTATTCTGACCTTAACTGCAGTCCAAGGAAGGACTAGAGAACATGCTTCTTTCCATGCATTGCCTCCTTATTTTGAGTCAGCAATGGAAAAATAATTCCCCTGATTATCAGGACCAATCATGACCTCATAGCCACAACTTGGTCTAATGATTCCTTGTCATGAGTAGCAAAATAGAGGCTTAAACCCAGGTTACAGCAGTCATTCTTGTGTCCTGTGTTTGGAACTAAGTCCTCTTCACTACATCAATAATAGGGTTCAATTACTGAAATGGGAAGCAAACATTGTGCTAGTGAGTCACTAGTGTGTGGAGTCATTGCCAGTCCCAGGCCCTCATTCTAGCTTCAGGAATACTGCTTATTCCACAAACATCATGTATTGGATATGGGTGTAACCACTCACCAAGATTCATCTTGACTCCTCAAAAGCCAGTCAACCTGTTTGTCAGACCTGGTGTTTTAGGACATTGGGGAAATGTAAGAGTAGTAATGGCAGGAATATGGCTTGATTGCTCCCCTTTATTGGCTGTGACATAAGCATTGTGCTCAGAAGCCCCATGTTGAATACCACAATGGTGGTTAAGGTGTTCACTAAGTCCATGGATAACAGTTTTGGCAGAAGCACTGCAGGCAAGGAAAACAAGCTCCCTCAAGGGTAAATGCATGTTTCACTGAGAACTAATGTCAGTCTGCCATGATGTAAGGTTTAGTGTCATCAATCTGCTCTGAGATACGTGGCTGCTTCCCATAGGAAATAATCTTATGTTAGAACTCAGGGTTGGATTCGGCTGTTGCCACCTGGTTATAGGCAGGTCACCTCTGTGAGTGGAAATCTGTTTTCATGACCACATGAATAATCTCTCTTCATGAAAGCATGGACATTGTGTTCATGACCTGCTTGGGAAAACATGTCTAGGGAAGGAAGCCACCTGAGACACATCAATTGAATTAATTCAAGAACCACCTCATCCTCAGGATCATTTCCTTCTCTGTTCACTCTTTGTTGATTATGACCTGGCACCAAAATACCTTTATGACTTTGCAAACAAGAGTTTATTTTCTTTGTGGTAAAACTGTGATGGTGAAAATGGTCACTTAAAAGAAACACTGAATTTCTGTGAACATAAATGTGAAAATAGAAGAAGCTTGTAACATTGAACAGTGAAAGACTGCTTTTTTATACCCCTAAATTAGATTATTTATATAACTTCTGTCTCTATATATGAATACACAACCAGTGTAACTCTGCATCATGTATAACCACAAGAATGGTAAATTATATTCCATATATATCCAAAACCACTCTACTGTCATGTATATCTAAAAAGAATAAAACTTTTAAACAATTATACTATATAGATTTAGAAGTGTTGTGTTAGTATACTACTTAAATTATGAAACAAACATCCATTTTCTTTAATCTTAAATTTATTCTAATAAACACAAATCAAATTTACATGGCTGGCTGTAAATATCAAAGGGTAAATATTATTTCTGTTAATAACTCAGTGGTTAGAAAATTACCAATCATACTTTGGTTATTTCATTAAGAAAATCTACCTTAAAAATGTCAATGAGAAAACAGAAAAAAGATCATACATTTCTGAGAAAAATTTACTGTCTAAATTGACATGTAACATAAATATATAAAACTTATTTCAAAGAAATGACACGAGAAAAAGAATATGAATTATATCATAAATAAGTGTTCATCCAATCTTTGTTAAAATGATACTTCTTTGCTATAGTGGGTTATATAACATTATTAAAATAATTACGCATGCCTGTTTAATGTGGTTAAGAGACTTTGCAAAAGCTGCTTTCATGGTATTATTATTAGACATCTTTGGACCAGAGTCCTCAGATAGCAGTAGTGTCACACTCACTTTTTACCCAAAGCCTCACCTCCTCCCATAGGACATACATATGGGACTCCTGGGACAGTGTCTGGTACTGGGAAGTTGGAAACATGGGGCCTTTACCATGTGCCCATGCAGGGTACTGGGAGCGAGCCCTGCTCTTACTCCTTCTCAGATGCAAATTATCCATGATGCTAAGTCTCCTTGACCTTCTCACTGGCAAATCACACAGTTCTGGCTTCATATTAAAGTGATGACTGATGTCGTTTTGTACCTATCAGCAACAGGCTTTGCACCATGAGTTGTTCTTCAAAAGATGTGTAATTCTCTACAGCAGGTGGCATGACAGTTCCCAAACTCCCATGGTCTACATTGGGATTCTCCTAGGGACCTTTTCCTAAATAGCAGATTTTGTCTCCTATCACAAGTCCTCTATTTATATACATTATATATATATATATATATATATATATATATATATATATATATATATATATAGAGAGAGAGAGAGAGAGAGAGAGAGAGAGAGAGAGAGGATAAGTTTAAGCTTGTCCATACAGCTGGGGACCAGAACCACTGTGGCTTATGTCACAGGGTCTCCTCACACTGGAATACATACACATTCATCAACATTCACTGTAGCTCCTATAGACGCCTCCATGGGCCTCAGCTCTGTGCCCAGAGCAGGACCCAGTGCAGAGAGGTACACTAGGTCCTCAGCAGACAGTTCCCAGGTTTACCCCCACCCATACCTCCTTTCTGGAATTGGTGCCAAGGCATAGGGTAATGTGATCTGTGGAGACTGGAATATGGTCAGGGGAAATGGTAATCCCAGATAACCTGATGCAGTTGGTGAAAGACAAGAAGCTCTTGAGCATCCTGTCCAAATTCTGAGGGATCTTCAACCACCTTCATCGGCTGCCAGAGAAAGGAATTAGCAGACTACATAAAGTCATGTACACACATTAAATGGTAGTACAAAAAAGAAAAGGAGTGCAAAATGTCCTAATTCTGTGGGGCCTATTATTCAGTTATGAGAGAAACTAAATGTGTCTGTAGAGAATGATTTTTGTGACTCCAAAATGGTGTGACCACTTTGGAAAGCAGATTGCAGATTCCTTAGAAATTTTTCAATGGAATCACCATTTGACCCAGGTTTCCCACTCTTAGATGGATACACCAAAGACTTAAAATCACACCATAGTGATGCAGTGACATCAGTGTTCATAGCAGCTTAATTCACAGTAGCTAAACTGTGGAAACAATCTAGATGCCCTTAAACATTTGAATGTATAAACAAACTGTGGTACATTTGCAGAATGGAATATTACTTAGCCTTAAAGAAGAATGAAATATAGCATTGACAGATAAGTGGACAGAGTTGGGAATATCATGGAACAAAATAAGTCATTCCCCAAAAGCCAAAGCCCAAATATTTACTCAGATAAGTGGATCAGGCCCATAATATTCTGGGGGAAAGTCAAGAGAATAATGGGAAATTTTGGATTGAGCAGAAAAGAGGAGGTGGAGGGGAGGGTGTATGGGGGCAAGATGGTTGAATGAAAAACACATTACTACCCTTTGTAGGTATGATTTAATGAATGGAGTGACTCTGCATCATCTACAACAAGAGAAATGAAAATTTGTGCTCTATTCATGTAAAAAAAAATCCAAAATATCTAGATTTTAATTTTCTTGGTAGGATCTTTGGCCCAGAGGATTCACAGCCAAAGAGCTACAGGCAGAAGCTGGAGGTAAAACAATGGCCGGAGGCAAAGTCTCAAAGATAAAGAGAAGGAGCAGCAAGATAGAGCAAACTGAATTGGAAGCATACACATGAAGATTCAGATGTACTAATCACTGTGGAAGTTGATAAGAATAGAGCAAAGTAAACTATAGAGGGCCATTGAAGAATTGATGAAAATACTGGTACCTGCAGCAGAATGGGAAAAGTGTTCAAACTGAGTTAAAATTATAGAACCTTTATTTTATCCATCCTTAATAAAAATTTGAGAACAAGGTACTCAAAATGATGTGCCATGATGTGTCACTGTATTGGGCAAACTTAAGAAGATGCAGTTGATGAAACTTCTGATTCTGAATGACACCTGCAGAGGTGCCAACTCTAAATCATCTACCCTTGCCTTTTCTCTTGTTGCAACAGCCCAGGCTGCTCCTAGGATCATACCTGGGACTGCACCTTTTCTCTCAGCAGTGACGCTGAGTACTCGTCTCCAGCTGGCCCTACCATAATACCTTTGATCAGACAAATACAGACCTCTGTCATGCCAAAAGGAACTCCTCACATTGATGCTGTGATAGCCCCTCCAGGGCCAGAGACTGGGTTGATCTACACACCCTACAAATATCTGACACGTTGGCACCAGCCACTTCAGTTCTTGAGTGCCCTTTGAACCCAATGGTGTATGAGGTGCAGTGTCTACTAAAGTTCGAAGGCACAATATGTGTGTCCGTCCTTTCCAAAGGATTGTGACTGAAGGTGGAGCTGACACTGGCAACTAACCTATGAACTTCTTATCTCTGAACTCTTTGCCCAGGAATGACCTGACCATGCCTGCCTGCTGATCACTTAAATGGTTATTGCCTTTTCTTGCCTGTGGTCATTGCAGCAGGTAACATTGACAGTGAAAAATGACACTATAATTTTCATCTTCATGTCAAATATATTTAATATGAATATTTTGTATGTTTATCAAATACTTTGTATGTTTTATTATTGAGAAAGTAAATTTATGAAATAATAGATGAGTAACATTTATGAGTAATGTTGGCTCTGGACAAATTTTGAAAACTTAGTTGACAAAATATTGGATCAATGAAAAAGAAGCATGAATTTTGAAATCTGAATGCATTGGTTCTCAGTACCTTTTCTCTTACATATTTTTTTAGTTATCAATGAACCTTTATTTTATTTATTTATATGTGGTGCTAAGAATCGTACCCAGTGCTTCACATAGGCTAGGCGAGTGCTCTATCATTGAGCTATATCCCCAGCCCATCATTTAAAAAAAACATTTTTAGTTGTAGATGGACACAATGCCTTTACATTATTTATTATATGTAGTGCTTAGGATAAAACCCATGGCCTCATACATGTGAGGTAAGTAGTCTACCACTTAGCTATAATCCCAATCCCTGTATCATCATTCTTTATTGAATTTACTTCTTATTAAAGTATATAGTTTTAAGACATATTTTTACAGTATTATGTGATTTTAGCATGGTTAGATTGGAGTGATGCCTATATGTTACCATAGAGCAGACATTTATATTTTGTCTAGACTTTATTATTATCTTGGTAGTTTTCATGCTCTCTCTATATAGAAACCAACCTATTTCCAATGAGAAACATGTCATTTAATGTATTTATCACCATTGGTACAAGTTTATAATGTACGTTTCCAACTAGTTTTATATGTATGTGATATATTACAAAAAATATTCTTGAGAAAACAATACAAAAATGTAAAACCACAATAATTATAAATGAAAATTGCCAATTGTTTCCCAGCCCTTTCTTATATTGGGTGTCTTGAGATTCAGTTAGCTAATGAATAAATCAATTAAACACTTATGAAATTTAGTTGGAATTTCACTTAGCTTGCAATTTAATTATTCATTTTATTTCACCTACTCACCCACATTGTTAATTTAGTGAATGTTATAATACCAACCTGAAAAACAACCTAAAAAGCAAACTGAGGTGTATGGGAGGAGAGTACTGATGGTGATGGGGGTCACCAGGGTAACTAGTTTGTAATTCATTGAGATCTCCCTCAGGCATATCTACCTCGTTTTAGTGTGTTTTACTTTATAGGATGAGTTGAAAAAGCAACTCTTATCAAGGAAATATAATTTTATATAAAAATTTAACAAGAAGGACTAATATTAAAATTATTAAAGAACACACAAATCTGTAAATTCTATACATAATAGACTGTTATGTCTTTGGAACCATAAAAACAGCCTCTGCTCCAAGTCTTGATGGCTAATTCCAGGTGCTGTGCACTGCAGGTATCATCTCTCCTGTGTTCCAGGGCCAAAATTGCTTCTCTCCCAGGTGTTTTACAGACTATAACACAGAATCTGGGAAAAGGTCACTTGGGATGAATTGCTGGCCACAGAGAGTGGCCAGGACCACAATTGTCCTCAGGATTTGCAAGATGAACTTGGGCCCCGATCTCTCCTGGGGTCTGGGCAGGGAGCACTGAGGCTGGTATGCTGCCCTCAGCTGAGGGTATTGTCTGTGGGAAGAGTGTCTATGAATGTCCTCAGGAGCAAATTCCCATGGACATTCACCTTCAGAACCTTCTGAGTCTGCTTCCCTAGAGAGTGAACATGAGGCAATGGGAAGGGTTCTCTAGGACATTTGGGTGTAAAGGCTGAGTAGCACACACCTGGGACCCTGAGGAGCAGCACCTGTGATGACACAGGGTGGAGCAAGGACGTTGCTCTTCCAGTCCTATCCTCTTTAGCTGTATCCTCAGACAGCTCCATGCACTGAATTTAACCAAATTGTACCTCCCCTTGCATGGCCATAGTCACATGCAACTGGGGACACTTGAGTGCTCTAATTTCTTCTGATTCACTGCATATAGCACAACAAAGAAATTTAAGAAAGCAATGGAGAATATTTTAATTTTGACCTCTGCTCTCCCTCCCATTTTTTTCCACACTCAAATTGCCACTTCCTAAACTGCTTCATCACTTTTGCTGCATTGAGCCCACATTTTAAACCAGGAGAGGGCCCCTGGAAACAATTCATGTTATGGGAACTACTTTCCAACTGTGTAATCTTGACCTAGGAAAGGAAGGGTAAATTCATGCATGCTCAGAGCCAGCAAAGGCAGGAAAACCCAGCTATTCAGTGGTCAGTAAAACAGAACCAGATTGTTTATGTCTCATGCATCAGGCAACAACTCAATATTTCTGAAGCCCCCTGCACTCAAGCTCAGTACATGGACATGCAGTATTGCTCAGCATGATTCAGTGGTGTGGCCTGTGGTCAAAACCAGAGCAAGACTAAGAATGCTAGTGCAGAGAGATTTAACAGAAATTAAAGGTCCAAGGACCTCAAAGATCTAAATGAGGATAGCATATTTAGAAAAGTCATAAATGTGGGAAATATGAAACATATAAAAGCTACAGAAGCTATACATAAGAAAGGATAAATAAGAGAACCAACAGAAAATCAATTACATACAGATTTATGGTCCTTTTCTCCTCCTATTTCTCCTCCTCCTTCCCCCCCTCCTCCTCCTCCTCCTCTTCCTCCTCTTCCTTGTTCTCCTCCTCCTCTTCCTCTTCCTACTCTTCCTCCTCCTCCTCCTCCTCCTCCTCCTCCTCCTCCTCCTCCTCTGCATCAGATTCTATGTCTTCTCTGTGGACCATGGCCATGATGGTGATGATGTGGCCTTAGAAAAAGAAAAGGCAGAGTTAAAGTCAAGGTGAGAACATGAGTTGCTCCTTCTCCTGGTGTTCTAGAGCCAAAGTCAAAGCTCTCCATTTTTCATCTTGTCTGCACTCCTGTCTCCTGGCCTCCATCACCTCACCTCTGCAATGAGAAATAGATCTAGGATCCCAAGAGCTCCTTTCACGTTCATATTCTGCCGCTGTACTCAGTAGGGATGTCTGTGTCATCATTTTACTTTAAGAGGCTGCCACAGTCTCCCTGATTTTCTGAACTTAGGCCTCTGGAATACAAGCACATTCAGATGTTCCGCCTAGTCCCAGGGCTTGAGAATTAGATGAAGACTGGAGGATAGAAACATGTTCAAGGAGGAACTTCTCCCCACTCTTTTATAGGAGAACATAGTGAGCTGTCCAGGGAGCACTGAAACAATTTTCTTTAAGTCCCTCACAGTTGGGAGTTTATTTTAAACCAGGAGTAGACAAAACATAGAAGAGAAAGTGCTGCTCTAAGAAGAGAACATGCAGAGGGAATTTGTGACTTTTTATTTACTGCTTAGCACTAGTGAGAGCTTCAATTACAGTTTCACAAAGTCACTTTATGAAAGTGTGTTCCACTAGATTCCTTCGGTTGTGCATCAAACCTAAAGTGCTAAATGCCAAAAAATAGCCAATAATAAAAGCCAAGCTACTTGATGCTTAGAAGAGGCAAATTCAGGACAGAGTGGGGCTTGTATAGAAGATTGTGTATAACTATCAAAGCAGAAAAATGTCTTCTTACAAACAGGATGATCAAAGTCATGACGACTATTAACTGTTATTTTTATAAAAGCAATACATATTTCTGTTTATTTCTATTTCATGCCCACTCCTCATTTTCCACATGAGTTAGGTGAACTAAACTCCTAGAAGGAAACTTCCCATTTTGTCATACCCTTAGGGCTGTTCCTACCTGCAGTCTCTTCCTCGTCACTGCTGGATTCATAATTTTTGCTCCATGTCCAACCTTTAGAGACACAAAAATCAGCAAGAGCATTACTTAAGATTGCCTCATGCATTCTTTGTCACAATTAAGCTCATGATGGTAACTTGGGTTCATAATATTTGTACTGCACAGAATTGTGTGATTGAGGCTTGGTCCTTAGAATGGTCATGATGACAGTTGTGACATCTGTATGAGGAAGGGTTGGCTTGGAGGTGATGAGGTCTTTTAAGGGTATGAGACTCAGAAGTAGGAATATAGTTTTCTCAAACCCTTGTTAGATCCTGGTTATATAAGAAGAGAAAATGAATCATCTGATCACTGCTGGCTTCCTATCTCCCCATGTGATATCTCCCTCCTGCACCTGCATCCATGCTGACACCACCAATCATGCAATGCAGCTAAGAGGGCATTCACAAAAGCCAAGTGTTTGCCAGCACCATGGTCTTGTATCTCCAGAACTGTAAGCTAAACCACCTGTATAAATTATTCAGTCTCAAGGGTTTTCTTATTAGCAAGAAAAACAGAGTCTTACTAATATTAATAGTCAGGATCACCCTGATCTCTGATGTGGCTTCTTAGACCCTCTCTTAGCTCTGGGGAGTCAGAGGCCTCAAACAGGATGCTGCAAACAATTGCAAACCTTCAAGATTGAGAGTGGAACTGAAGGAGTCAAATTTTAACTACTTCCTTCCATTGGCACATTATTACTCTCTCCTTGAAACAGACCAAGCTGACATGCAAACTGTGATGCCAACAGTTTCAGGAATACAAACTCACAGAACAAATACTGTGCCATCATCACAGCAGCTGCCCACAAGAGAGTGCTCTCTGCCTTATGCACATGGGTCTGCTGGCCACTTGAAATGTGGAACTTGGATGAGACTTTGAAGGTTTTTAGTTAAAAATTAAATAAAATTAAAAATACATTTTAATAATAAAATTAAAAATATCCAAATAGTGATTGCTATTTTGTATGGCCAAGACCTGGAGTTTGAAAATGAAGCAAGCATAAATTTCCTTCCCCTGGGTTTCCTTAGACAGCTGTTTGCTAGCATAAGCTCACTCCTCATTTGTAAGTAGACTATAAACTCATGCAAAAGGGCCAGGAACTCTCTGAGGGACTGAGGACTCTGCATCAACAAAATCAGCATTAAAATCCAGATGGCTCCCCACAAGGTGAGGCTATCCCACCTAGAGCTGATGAGAAATGTGGGTGCAGAGCTTGGACGCAATGCTATCTTCTAAACTTCCCTAACGATTCTGGCTGGTTCTGGTGAGATGCCAGGTGGATAAGTGGCTCACTGTGGAGCCCCACATGCTGGACAAGTGAGTTCTTAGCACAGAGGGGCATTCAACAAATACTGATAGGGACTAAGATGAAGACACTCTGCCCAGGGATGAGCTCAGAAATGAGGAGGAATGATGAGCACAGTGGTCCCACCCTCCCAGTGACCAGTCAGTGTCAGTATCCATATATGTGTGATTAGGAGGACCTGGATAGCATTTGAGACCAACAATGTGAAGACCTATCAGAGACACTGTCAATGTGATATCCTGCGGGGCACACAGGAAGCAGCACAGACCTAAACTGTGGGATCAGACACCACTGTTGAGCTGAGCTTGATCTTCACTGGAGCCCATCTTTAGCTCTGTAACTAGATGAGCTGCAGATGCATTGGTCATCCCTGATGAAGGTCCCTCCAGTTTAAACATGTTTCCCATAAAGTGTTGTCTACCAAACGACCCAAAAAGGCAGGTTTCAATGTCAGTTGGAACATGCAAACAAATCCCTTCCTTAGCTACAGGAAACTCTGTCCTGTGCATCTTCCCTGTCTCAGATTCCTACCATAAGTGAGCACAGTGTGCTGGTGGACCTGAGAGTCACTGTTAAGGATGGACCCTGTCCAGAACTTTGTGCTTAGAATAGGATTGGAAAATGAATTCTGACACCTCTCAGAGAAAATGTATATGAATGTGAAAAACTGTCATGAGTGAAGTGTGATGAACAATCAAATGCCCTGACTAAATACAGGGCCTATTGACAGGTGAGGTTTGTTATTAAGTGAAGTTGCTACTGGTGCAGTGACAGGAATGAAACTGAGCTTTTTCTTATTGAGTGTCATGAAAATTTTCCAGGTTTGGATGGGATATATTTTGCAGGTTAATTGAGGTATTCTTGGCATGGAATGAACTGCACCCCATGGAAAGTTTATCATTTGCTCTATTTACTCATATGCAAAATCATGATCTAATGGACATAGCATTTTTTGTTTAAACGTGGACTTTGGCATCTTGGTGTGTATATATCTAGAGAAACACACAAATGTGCAAAAACGAATGCACAGGCACACTCAGATTCAAGTGACATGGATGTACACAGAGCAACACATACAAATCTCTCATGGAACTAACCACAACATTCAACTCACACAGGTGTTATCAGGAAATATGGAGAATGGCCATAGTTTTTTATGTTTTTTTTTGTGTGGGGGGTGTCTGTGTGTTTGTGTGTGTGTTTTTTTTAAATCAATTTGGACCACAATCTCCTCACTTCTCATTCTCAAGGAGGCAGTGGAATTACTTAGACTCTGCACTCAAAAAGAAGGGAGACGGTCTGACCCTTGGCATCATTTACATTTTGCATCAGGAAGAGAGTGAGGCCAGGATACATACCACTTATGGCTCCTCTTGAATCCTCCTGTGAATACAGAAAAGGAGTCACTATGAATGTCAAGCCATGCTCTGTCCTGTGTGTACAAATCTTTTTATTTTTAATTGGTGACATTAGAAAATCCAATGAGAAAATGGTCAAGTCAAGGGAACTCAAAGGCAAGGACAAAGCAAATGTGCATTCATCAAATGACACAAGGTTCTATAGGGGAATTTGTGTTACAGGCCTAGATTAGGTGATAAATAAGGAATTCAATGGCCAGGAGGGAAACCACAGCCAGACACAGAGCTTGTTATCACACAGTGTGTTGCTGATATTCTTTCTCATTAATGTTGCCTTCAGTGTGGTCTCAGTTGGCCATAGACACCCCCATGAAAATCTGCACACTCAGAAAATTGTTTATATCATCTCCAAGAAATCATATGATATTACAAGGGAAAGAGAAACTAAAAAGCAACACTTGGATTTCAGAGGAAGATAAGCAAAAACTTACCATGGCTTTTGATGGGGACTCCTGACCCACGCTTTCTCTAGAAATTAACTCCATCATGCCATTTGGGGGAACTAGGAGGATACAGAATGACTATTATTATACAACTTATTGCTTGTGAATTGTTCAGGGCATTTCTTGATATTAACAGCAGTGAAAATACACAGCAAAAAAAGAACAAGAATGAATGAGAAGCAGAGCCTTTGGTTTTCCAGCTAGACTAGAACCACGTGTGATATGTACTTTTGAAATTTTGTACCCCTAGGTGTCTATCTTTCTAGAGATGACCACTGAGGCCATTTTAAAAGTGTGGAAAATATTTCACATCTCTGTAGGAGATATGAGTAGACTAATATATTGGAATAACCTGGAGTGTGATATATCACTAAATGATGAATACATTTCCCTTTCCAAAGCATTACCATCAGAACAATTTTCTGAATTCTTATATCTTCTATAACTTGCATACTCAAGAACCTGAATCTTTTGACTCAGCATCATCTCTATCTACAGAGTAGGCCTAGTAACCAGAATTTAATATCTGGGTGTCATAAAATGTGAAGGAATTGTATCATAAAAATCATGCATTAGTGTGGGTTTTTAGTTTTAAAAAATGGAATTTTGTACTGGGCATGTTAGAACAGAATTTCTGAGGAAGCACCCACAGCTTCACAAATGCATACACAATTATTACACAAGGACATGCTCAGAGATGCCTCCCCACCTTCATTCACTTAAATGCACACTACCAAAAAGACAGCTGTTTCAGGATCATGGTAGATGGCCATAATCCTTCACTGGTTTTTCGCTTTGTCAGCACATGCCAATCCTCATTTCCAAAAGAAATCTAAATCCAAGATAAATGTTTACATAGAAACAGGAAGGAATGTCTGACCTATCTAAGCATAGAGGTTTTCCTCAGCATGTTAGGGAGTTGAGAATACTTACATTTCTCATTTGCTGCAGAGGCTACCTGTAGTTACAGAAAGGAAGACAGTGTGAGCAGGAGATCACTTTCACAAGTCTACTGTTGGCTATGGTGGCATTAGTTAACTAGATGGGAAAGAGCAGTTGGGGCAAAGATCACAAAGTAAGGCAGAGGGCATCTGTGAAAAGACATGAGCTTTGCACGAGGGATTTCTCAGGTACAATTTGATGACATGCACAAAATTCTTTTTCTATCAAGGAAAATTGCCACTGAAGAAAATGCTCACTACAATCATTTGACAATGGTTGTTCTCACATGTGAATGTCATCTTGAATCATTCTCACAGGGAATAGATGAGCAGTTGTAATTCCACCACCTATGAGTCACCTATAATGAACACTGTCATATTTTCATGCAGGGATTTGAATTAAAAGGAATAAAACAACACTTATATCTTAGACAAAGAAGAATCACATTACCTCAGCAATATAGTTTTCTTGGTCTCCTCCCAAATCAACGGATACCACCTCCATTATTACTTTATAGCAATCTAGGGAAATATAGAGTAACTGTCAGTATATTGGTTTGCTGAAGAAACACTCCAGGGGCTTCCTAACTGTGGACATGGGTCTAGAGTGTATGGAGATGGTTGTTTAACACACACAGGCTCAATTACTGCTGGAACATGATTGTTTCTGAATGGCAAGAGAAGGAGCATACCAGGAAAAAAAACAAAATAGACAAAACATTGAAGGAACTACAATGAGAAATTAAATACTCTACTGTTACACTAGAAGGTTTCAGCATTCCTTTATAACACTTGACAGATCCATCAGGAAGTAAAGAAAAAGCATACTTTTGAATCAATCATTTCTGTTATGGGTCAAATTACTTACACACAAATACATGTTTAAGTTCTAAACATGGTTAAGTTAGAACTTAAACAGTACCTCCAAATTTTACTGGGTTTGAAATGAGAGTCATTGTGATCTTAGCAATTAAAAGTATCCTCTTTGAACAGGGTGGACCCATTCCCCAAATAGGGCATCTGTCCTCATGAAGATGGGGCACATTCATGAGAGACTAATGCCATGTGATGATACAAGCAGAGAGTAAAGTGCTACAGTTGAAAACCAAGCAGATCAAGGATGGCCACCAAACCAGGAACAGTTAAGAATGGGCAGAAAAAATCCTTCCTTAAAGTTTTCAGAAGTAGCATGTTTCTGCTAACAGGTCAATGTGGGATTCCTAGGGAATAGAGCTCTAAGACAGTACACTTGCATTACTTCAACCCATGAAAGCTGGTAGTTAGACATGGCAACCCTAGGAATTTACCAAAACCATTATCAATCACATAGATCTATTTGGCATTTGTACAAATACTTCATACAACAGTGAGAGGATAAAATTTGTTTTCAAGTTAACTTGAGGTATTCATCAAGATAAAATATATTTTGGCCCCAAACATTCCTTGGCATGTTGAGAAATTGTGCAAATTTGCTGTCAGGAGAAGAGAAGTTGGCAAATTGGAGGAAGGATGCACCCACCACAGTTCTTCAGTGCCAGACTTAGAAGGCAAGAAGACTGCTTCTCAGTGAGAGGGGAAATAAAGGAAGTCACCAAAACTTAATAGTGAGTGGAAAAAAATCATACAGGTATATAAAGTCAAAAACTCAAGCAAAAGAAATAATACATTATAAGACAGAAGCAAATTTAAGATAGAGAGAACCTTTATTTCTTGCAGCTCCACAACCTGTAATTCAAACAGCGTGAATACTCCTTCCTCCCAGATGGGCAAAAGAGGGGTTTCACTAAAATTCAATAGTGGACACTCAGGGAGTCTTAGAGAATCAGAAAATTGGCTACATTAAACAAAGACAAAAAAAGAAAGTACATTGGATCCAAGCTGATTGTGGCAGCAGCAGCAGCAGCAGCAGGAATAGTGTGGCACAGCTAGATCACAGAAAGAGGAAAAATGCACAGAAACAAAACAGACAGATTCAGTGTGAAAATCCTGAGATCATAGAGGCAATGTTTTCTTGGCTGAAGAAGAGGCTTCTTTGCACTGCGCACTGTACATGAAGGGAGATCTGTGATTCCTGCTGTCCCAAGAGAGCAAGGCAGGAGCCACCTTGACACAGCCAAGCTGATGCTGCCACTGCAGGAGCCAGGAGCTGGGAGATCTGAGCAGGTAGGCACACATGGACCTGAAAGGCACCTGCCACAGCACCTAGGCTTTGCCTGGCTGAGCTAGAGCAAAAGACATGGAGAGCATTCTCCCCAGGGGAACTCAAGTCAGAGATGGGCAGGAAAGCTCTGGTCCTTTCCTCCTTGAGTCTGGTGCCTCCCAGGACCAGCTGAAGGGGATTGAGAATTTGAAGGAGCTGGTGTAAAAATGGGCTGCTGTGAATAGCTGCCCAGACCATAAGCCCAGGAAGCATGGAAAGGTTGCTCCACAGGCAGCAGAGTGGGTGGGGGGAAGCTGACTAGCACACCCATAGTTGGAATTAAGAACAAGATTCATAAAATAGATGTAGAAAAGCTAATGATTAAAAAAAAGAAACAATTCATTTCAAAACCAAAGGAGAAACCTGGAATAGAAGGAACTTAGTTTCAATATTATAAAAGCCATATATGAGAAATCCAAAGCCAACATCACACTGAACAGAGATAAAAAGGAACGGTCTTCCTCAAATATTCAGAAGAAGAAAAGAATGTCTACTTTTGCCAATTTTATTCAATGTATTTTTCTGAAGTAATGTCAGCACAATTAGGCAAAAGTAGGAAATTAATAGGATACAATAAGAAAAATTCAAATTGTCCACATTACCTGGTGACATGATTCTATATTTAGAAGGCCCAGAAATTTTCACCAGAAGAATTCTAGAAGTAATAAATTTAGCAATGTAGCAGGATAAAAGATCAACACAAATAAATCAATATTGTCACTATACTCCAACATTGCTGCAACTGATATAGAATTCAAGAAAACCATTTCCTTTATAATAATATAAAAAATCTACCAAACAGGATGTAAGATCTCTACAACAAAAACTATAGAACCCTGAAAAAGAAATGGAAGAAGACCTCAGAAGGGGCAAAGAAGTTCTGTGTTCTTGGATAGGCAGAATTAATATTGTCAAAGTGGCCATAATATCAACAGCAATATCCAGGTTCAATGAATTCAATACAATCCCCTTCAAACTACAAATGATATTCCTTACAGTATTGAAAAACCAACCCTGAAATTCAATTGAGATGATGATGATGATAACAACAGTAATATTATTATTATTATATTAATTATTATATTTATTATTATTTTATAATAATAATAACAATTATTTGGCAAAGCAATTCTGAGCAAGAAAATGTAATAACCAATCTTATATTGTATTACAGAGATGAGTAGCAAAAACAGTATCTTATTGAAGTGAAAATAGATATGAAGATCCTTGAATAGAATATACCACACAGAGACAATCCACCTGATACTTACATCCACCTGAAACCAGACAACAGCACCGAAAAATATGTTAGAGAGGAGATTATGGTTTAAACCAATAGTGCTGGGAAAACTGGATAAGCATAGAAATACCAGGAAGGATAGGAGAAAAAAGGTACACTGACACAATGTTGTTGGGTCTGTAAATTATTATGACAACTCTGGAAAGCAATGTGCAGATTCCTGAAAAGCCCAAGAGTGGAACTCATAGGACTCAGCTATTACACTCCCTCCCTGCTTATTCTATAGAACTACAAGTCAGCATACTATAGTGATACAATCACTTCAATGTTTGTAGCATTCACCATAAACACATTGTATGATCAACCCAGATGTCCATCAACAGTTGAGAGAATCAAGTGCACAAAATTAAAAGATAACTAGATCTTAACTTCTGGAGCTATAGTACTGCTGAATGACTCAAAGCATGTAAATTTGTACATGTTAAATAAAAAAATTGGAACTCTGAATCAACTAGAATCATTATTGCAGAATGAACACAATTTCAGGAATTCCACAGTACCTTTGTTGGACTTTTCATTTTGCACAACACTATTTGGTGGCCAGAGGCGGACTCCTCTGGACCAAGGCCTGCGTAAGTCTTCTGTGGGGGGTTTCTTCCAACATGGGAGGCAACAGCCTGGGAAATGTGATAAAACAGAGCTGTTGACAAGATGCTAGCAAGAAAACACAGGGTCATCAATAATAATTCAAATAACAGTTCAACCAGTTTTAATTGATAACTGATCATTGTAAATATCTGGGGGTATAATTTGAGCTTTGAATTCAAGTATATATATATATATATATATATATATATATATATATATATATATCCACTAATAGCATGCCCACAAACTTAAATATTTCTTGTATTTTTTTGCTCTGTCATTTTCAACCACAAGAGGTGATAATTATGTTATCAGAAATAGGTCTGGGACACAAAGATAAATGCTGCATAATATCACTCTTTTGTGGAAACTGAAAAATTGATCATAGAAGGTGAGAGTAGAGTATTAGTTAGCAGAGCAGGGGGGACAATGTTACAATTGAGTATTAGAAAAAAAAGTTCTGACATATTTTTTGCAGTCTGTTAACAGAGTTAAAAATAATAAAATCTGAGTCTCAGGTTGTGGCTCCTTTGGAGAGTGCTTGCCTTGCATGTGTGAGGCATGGGGTTTGATTCCGAGCACCACATTTAAATAAATAAATAAAGGTCCACGGATAACTAATAAAAATTTTTAAAAATAACAAAAATTATGTTTAATAAATTTTGAAGGAAGGATTTGAATGTTATTAGAGTTCACACTACTGAGTTCATTTTTCACCATTGGGGAAGCAAAGCACCTGAGTCAGATTGAGCTTTAGGATAACATTGCAATGTGTGAGGTCTACAACCCAACACAATATTATGTGGTCAAAACGAATTACTAAGGGGGAATCATAGAAAGGCAGAGGAAACAGTGACCATCAACAGAGGCTGTGGTTATGTATGTGGCTTTTGTTCAAATCCTACCTCAAAAATTAAATACCTGTGCAGTTAAATAAACCCCTTCCCAATTGTTTGCAAAAAGTGTGCATCTGATCCACGTAATGGTATAAGGCTGACAATGATCACATCCACGCATCCTTAAGAGGACTGGTGCTTCATATGGCTGCTAATGTGTCCTGTCATTAAATAGGACACTTCATTAAATGTGTGGAGAAATAAGCTCAATCGTTGACAGTGTTTGAACAGAGAGGTGTCAAACAGAGGTCATCCTCCAGAGCAATGGGTCAAGAAAGTCTATTCCTCATTCTTTATAGATGGATAATATCTGTGACCTCCTGTGACTCCATATCAGCCTAAAGGGAAGGGTGGAGCAGAGTCTGTCCACCACAATTTTGAGTTTAGGTGTTTGTAATTTAGAGATTTTATGTGACTTGCCCAGATTCACAAGAATGATGAGCAGTGGATGTGGGACAGGAATTTACCTGGGACCAGAAATCCCTGAGCAATTGAGTCCTCTAGCATATATCCTAGAACCAGGAAGCCAGAACTCTTCTCAGTTCTTTTCAAATACTCCTTCCTTCAGGCCTCTTTGGCATGAGGTTTCAGTAGCAGACACCATGAAAAATGTTCAAGTTATAACCCGGGCTCCTGTCTCTTCATTACAATTACTGACTTAAAAATGATGATTTCATGCAAATGAAGCCTATCTGCAGGTCAATGGTAGAGTCCACACTTGTAGCCATCCTCCCCCAGGGTCGTCTCACTGCCAGCTGCCTCCCAGTGAGCCTTCCTGATGAGCAGTTGACCATCTAAATCATCAGAGTTCTCTGGGGCTCACCAACTGTTTTGAGAACTTAGGACATTCTAAACCAACTGCCACTTGATGGCTGTGCCCAGAATGAAGTTTCCTTGTGCTTTTCCCACCTGGATGGCCTGTTAGTGGGGATTAATCAGGGAAACGGATACTCTGGGCTGATGCTTTGTTGTTTCCATGTCAGAAGCTGGCCTGCCCCATGTCTGCAGTCTAATATTCTGAGCCATCATCTGAGCAGTCAGACAACGCCTGGTTCAAATGTCATTTCTCCAGACGCACCAGCTCTGATCAGGCATATTCCTGCTCCTGGCTTTCCAAGCTTTTTCCTAGATCCTGCATGGCCAGGGGCCAGAGACTTATCTGCCCAGATGGAACCACCACTAACTCTAACCTGTGAACCTCCACCAATGGATCCTGCCCCTGTAGACCACTGAGGCCCTCATTTCCTCCATTATCAGACATCCACTCCACTGACCTCAAGGCACTGTCCTTTTTGCCTCCTTCCCAGTAGTCCCCAAACACCTGGGATCCTGTAGTCATCAACCAATTGGAAACTTTTCCTGAAATCTCAGTTCTCTTTTCTTTTACAAATGTCTTGATTTAGACTTCTCTAACATTATATTTAGATGTTCATATACATTGAGATGGGTTTGGTTTCTAATTGCCCTGTCATGGGATATATATTGCCTTACTTAGCATCCATATACTCTCTCTCACTTTATTTCTTCATCTTATGAAAGCAAGGTGGGTGTCCTCCTCCGGTAATTCACTTTAAGAGCACACATGTTATTGGCATTAGGAATGGTTCATTTTCTAAATTTAGAAAAACATTTTCAGTAACCAGGTCAATAGAACAAGGAAATATATGAATTGAGTGATAAAACAATATCACCAAATACTTCAATCTCAGGAGAGAAGATTCAGTGTTGAAGATGAAAACATCAAGAGGAAAATATATTCAGTAAACTTTAACTGCCCTTTGAAGAAACAGCCTTGAAAATATCACTGACAACATACCTTCCCCGCAGCAGTTTAGATTTCCCATGGTCAACCAAGAACTCAAAACCTCCCTAGTCTTCTCACCACCTCGCTCTCCACACCAACTGAGTGGAAATGGAAGGTAAGATGTGCATCCCACATTACCATGGTGACTGGACAACATGGAACTTTCATTGTGAGCACATGCTACATTCTGAGCTGCTACTGTATTCTTAGTAAGTGTATTTTCATATCCAAGTGTGTTGTTGAATAGTTTGTGAATTGCTTCAAAAACTGAAACCAAGTCCCACATATTAATATTTCTTGTTTATGAAAATAAGTTAAATTAGGAAAAAAGGATTTACTCCCAAAATTATTTCATTGATCAAAAAATCATGGGATGAAAGGGACGCATACCTATAGTTTTGAGAATCAAAGAAGATTCCATTCTTTGTTTTTAATTCTAAGCCTACACATGTCTCAATCTTTCTGAACCTCCAAACATTTGTAGATAGAAAAAATTAAAATGTCTTTTTGATTCAGAATGAAAATATATACAAAGTATTATCCTTTAAGGGTTGAAGAAATTTTCAGGAAGGAGAAATTTTAAGATCACATCCCCCTTATTTTAAATTTGAAAACAAAACTATTTTCTATTCAGTAGGATTTAATCCAGTCAGTTGAATTAATCTTCCTCTTCCATGACTCCTGCTGTGGAATTTATTCTTTTGCTTCTCATCCTATCCTGTCATCTCATACCACAAAAATTCATGGTTGAACATGCACATGGTGAGGTCTATACAAACAATGTATGTAACGCCTTCTCATTGTAAAAGCTATCTATGCTAAATCCAAGGCCAATATTATTACTAAATGAGGAAAAGAGAAAACATACCATCCAACGACAGAAACAAGACAGGGATGCCCTCTTTGAAACTCTAGTCAGAGCAATCAGACAGATGAATGTAATTAAAGTGATTTGCATAGAATAAGAACTCAAATCATCACTATTTGCTGATGACATACTTCTATATTTAGAATATCCAAAAAATTCCTCCAGAAAGCTTCTAGAACCAATAAATACATTCAGCAAATTAGGATATAAAATCAATACCCATGAATCAAATGCATTTCTATATATAAGTGATTTATCCACAGCAAGAGAAAATAGGAAAACCTCCCCATTGACTCTAGACTCAAATAAGTCAAATACTTGGGAATCAATCTAACAAAAGAAGTACAAGACCTCTACAGTGAAAACTATAGAACACTAAGGAAAAAAATTGAAAAAGATCTTAGAAGATGGAAAGATTTCTCATGCTCTTGGATAGGCAGAATTAATATAGCCAAAATGGCCATACTACCAAAACTTTTACAAAGATTTAATGCAATTCCTATTAAAATCCCAACGATATTCTTTTTTTTTTTTTAAATTAAAAGATCCAGGCAAAGGCTAATGCTCTCCCACATGGGTTCTTTCCCCTGGGGTCTCTCCTGACCCTCTTTTTGGCTTTGGCTAATGCTTTCCCTCAGGGAAGTCTTTCCCTGTGGACCTTCAGGACCTTCTTTTTGCTTGGGGCTTTTTCTGTCTCCCAGGTTGCATATGCCTGGGTGGTTCTCAGGATATTCTGCCTGGCCCCAGCAACTCAGGCAACTCTGGACAAGGCAACTCTGGGAACTCTGGACACACCGGTAACTCTGGACACATTGAAGAGCCATTCCCTCCCGGCACTCCACTGGAGCCCACAAGCTGGTGGATAGGTCACTAGACTAGGCACCTGGGGTTCAACTGCTGCCACTGCTGGGGCTGTTGTTCCTGCTGATTCTGATTCCATTATTACTACAGGGGCTTGTAGAGATGTTGAGTATGGGCATCCCACTGGGATTGACAGTGGATGGGGCACATACATTTGCACATGGGGTTGCATTGCCTGGAGCCAAGGACATGGGTGTCCTTGCACATAAAGCAAAGGTGCTGGGGCTGGCATCTGGGCCTCCAAATGTGGCATGCCCTTTGCTCCAGGTGCTACCACCTCTGCCTGCTCCTCTCCTTCCAGGGACCATGCTACAGCACCATGCTGTTGGGCTCCCATAACAGGTACAACATTTGAGGGCAATGGATCTGCCAAGACTGACCTCTCAGCTTGAAGTAGCCTCTCACAAGACAACCTGAGTGAAGTGCAGCTGAGTAGTAGCATCATCCCGGCCCTCATACAGCCTCTGCAGCTCAGACACCAAAGCCCAGAAAGACGCCTCACCTTCCTCCAGTTGATCCTGCAGCAGAAAGGCACGACGCCCCTGCTGCTCCCGCTGCCTGGCCACTGCTTGCACACCCAGGGCAAGGGCACTTCAGGTGCATTCCCTCTGAGGTCTCGAAGCACCTGAGAGTCCACCACCACAGTTCGAGGCCACTCCTCTACCTTGTTCCAGGGATGAGAGTGAAAGGCCATGGAGAACTCTGGGCCACCACTGTTCAGGAGAGCTTCATTGTTAATGAATCGGACCACCTCCTTGTGGAGAAAGCCACTGGCATGGTCGCCAAATTCCACTGCCATGGCTGCTGTGGGCTTTATTTCTTAATTTCATGAAAACAAGGTGGATGGCCTCCCCCTGTTTATTTATTCACTTTTCTATTAAAATATTTATTCATTTTAATTTGTTATATATGATGGCAGAATGCAATTCCTTTCATATTAGACGTAGAGAGCACCATTTTTCAAGTCTCTGGTTGTGCAAAATGTATTTTCACACCATTCATGTCATCATATATGTACTTAGGGTAATGATGTCTAACTCATTCCACCATCATTTGTACCCCCATGCCCTCTCCATTCCCCTCCTTTCCCTTTGCCCTATCTAAAGTTCTTCCATTCCTCCCATCCCCTGCTATCATCATTATGAGTCAGAATCCTCATATCAAAGAAAGCATTTGGCCTTTGGTATTTTGGATTTTTTTGGATTGGCTTACTTCACTTAGAATTATATTCTCCTACTCCAACCATTTATTTGTAAATGCTATTATTTTATTCTCTTTTAGTTCTGAGTAATATTCCATTGTGTATATAAATAAAAGTTTCTCTGTTTATTCATCTACTGAAGGGTATCTGGTTTGGTTCCACAATTTAGCTATTACAAATTGTGCTGCTATAAACATTGATGTGTCTGTGTTCCTGTAGTAAGCTGTTTTTCTTCTAAGCCAAAGAGTGGGATAGCATGGTCAAATGGTGGTTATGTTGCAAGTTTCCATGAAATCTCCATACTTACTTCTAGATTGGCTACACCAAATTACACTCCCACAAGCAATGTATGAGTGTGCCTTTCCTTCTACATTCTGGCCAACTCTTATTGTTGTTTGTAATCTTGATGGCTGCCATTCTGATGGGAGTAAGAATCTTAAGTGCAAGAGGTAAAATCAAGAATGAATAATGGAATGGACAGACACTAAAAACTTCTCAGCAAAGGAAACAAGCAATAACGTGATGAGAGATTCTACAGAATGGGAAAAATCCTTTACCACACAAACCTCAGATAGAGCACTAATCTTTAGGATATATGAAGAACTTAAAAACCTGAACACCAAAAGCCAAATAACATAATCAATAAACGGGCTAAGGAACTGAATAGACACTTCATGGAAGAAGAAATCCACACGCATTGGAAAAAATATTCATCATCTCTAACAATGAAAGAAATGCAAATCAAAGCTACTATAAGATGTCATTTCACTCCAGATTGGCAATGTATCAAAAATATAGTCAATAACAAGTATCATGAAGGATGTGGGAAAAAATTTACATTCATATATTGCTGGTGAGACTGCAAATTGTTCCAGCCACTATGTGAAGCAGTATGAAAATACCTCAGAAAACTTGGACTAGAAGCACCCAGCTATCCCACTCCTCAGTTTATACCAAGTGGACTTAAAATCAGCACACCAGAGTGTTGCAGCCACATCAATGCTTAGAGTGGCTCATTTCACAATAGCTAAACTGTGGAACCGACCTAGATGCCCTTCAACAGATAAATGGAGAAAGAAAATATGGTACATATACACTATAGAATATTATTCAACCTAAAAGAAGAATGAAATTATGGCATTTGCAGGTAAATAGATGGAACTAGAGAATATCATGCTAAGTGAAATAAGCCAATCCCCCAAATCCAAAAGCTGAAAGTTTTCTCTGATAAGCTATTGCTGATCCATAATGGGGCTCGGAGGATCAGGTAGAATCAGAAAGGCACTTTGGTTTGTGTTGAGAGAACTGAGGGGAGAAGTGGGGCTGTGGGGATGGGAAGGGCAGTAGAATGAGACAGACATTATTACCCTGTATACATGGATGATTACACTACTATAGGGACTCTGCCACATGTAGTGCCAGAGGAAGAAGTTGTGCTCAATTTGTGTACAATCTGTCAAAATGCATTCTACTGTTAAAAAAAAAGAAAAGAAAGAAAGAATAGAGAAAAAGACCGAGGGCTGGGGATGTGGCTCAAGAAGTAGCACGCTCACCTGGCCTGCGTGCGGCCCAGGTTCCATCCTCAGTACCACATACAAACAAAGGTGTTGTGTCTGCTGAAAACTAACTAACTAACTAACTAACTAAATATATATTAAAAATTCTCTCTTCTGTCTCTCTCTCTCTCTTTAAAAAAAAAGAAAAAGACCCCAATATTTACAAGATAAAAAATTTACTTTGATTCTCAAAGGTCTCCCACATCACAATCCATAAACAGTTGACTTCATTCCTTAGGTCTTGAGGAAAGTGTGAACATCATGGCAGAAGAGTGTGGTGGAAGAATTCAGTTCAAGACATGATCACAGAGAACTGAGGACTTAAGCTCTTCTGGGTCCTGTTGTTTGAGCCTCTAGGGGGCATTCTCTGGAGGAACAGGTGGCAGTGACAGGGCCACTCGCCTCTGTGTACCCCTGTTGTGTCTGTTGGTACCCTCCTTGTTCTGCAGGCCTAGCATGGATCAGGAGGTATTGGAACCTGCTGGTTGCTGCCTGGGAGGAGAAGCTGAACTCTGAAGGCAAGGCTGACAAACACTGGTGCTACCACCAGAAGAATTACCTCTACAATATAGGGACCTGGGCCCAATGGGCAGTGCTGCCTCTACTTACACCAAAGAAGCTGTGGACACCAAGAGCTGGATGATCCACATAGGACTCAGACCTAGCTTCTGCTTCTGCGGGTACCAGTGCCCAGCATATTCATTGACAAGGCTGTCTCCAGAGCTGACTATGGTGGCCATCTGTCCCAGAGCAACTGACACCAAGGCCAGCTGTGTCAGCTCAAAGACAGACACAGAGCCTGTAAGAGAGGAGACGAGAGGGTGCCTGAGGATAAATGTCCCATTCCAACATTCCATCCTGAGGCTCTGCCTGGGCTAAGTCAAGGTATGGAGTGGGTTCTATTTAGGGTCCTGTAAAGGGTGAGACTAGGGACAGGACTGACCATGTCATCTGTGCAGAGAAAGATGGAAGTAGTATGGGGAGCCAGGCCAAGTTGGAAATTTCCCAGAGCTCAAATACCTGAGGTCCAAAGCACACATGGTCCCCTCAAATCATCTTATGCTCTCTCATGATTCTGGGAGCAACTAGCACTTGGTGATAATGCAAACTTTTTCCTCTCATGGAGCAGCTGATTCAGGACTACTGGGGAGCCTTGTTGTGAGAATTGGGGTTCAAGAGAAGGCAAAGGGGGAGTGTTGGAGCCCCAACTTCCTCCATCTGCTGTTTTGGGCATAGAATCAGTCTTAGTCTCCAGGGACCCAGGTCAGAGGTTCCTTCCAGGAATTGACCCATGACTACTGGGTTGACCTACTGGGCTATCATATGCCCTAGGCCCAGCTTAGTAAGGCTGTTGACCTTCCTGAAGCTTATCCAGGATGGAGCTGGGCAGCTGAGACCACTGATAAAATCTTACTCAGTAGAAAACCCACCTTGTCCTCCTACACTTTGGGTCACCCCATTCACTTGTGTCCACTGATTGCAATTTTGTTGCAATGTGACACTGCTAAATTTCATTCTATTTTTGAAATGAGTTAATAACTGGCATTATCTCTATTAAGCAATCTCCTGCTTTTGTTGATTCTGAAGCAATCCAGGGTATTTCCAAGACCACCCGTGGAGGGCAGCAATGGACCTGCATTTGTGAGCACACTCTTCTGCTCCTCCAATATGCCTTCCCATCTAATGGGAACAGCAGCTTTGTGGACCATTATGACAGCATAGAGCAGGAGATTTAGATGTTTTTGGCTCTGAAGGCACATTCAGGAAGCCTGCTGCTGAACTGGAAGGGATGCCTTCCCACTCATCCCTGGCCTCTCCTTCCATGGCCCTCACATCATCCCTTAAGGCTCTTTGATCATGTTCAGTAACAGGTGGAGGAGGGGAGAGTTGGGCCCCTTCCCTGGATGAAGCATGCACAGCCTCCTTGAGGAGACTCTGCAGAGTGCTCTACAATCTTATTTGCCTCAGGGCCTCAGGTATGATCCTGGGCCTGAACTTGCTTAAGTGAAAGGATCCTCTTTGCTTAAGGGATATTTATACACCTACCTTCCAGAGATCCTGTCACTCCCATGCTCTGTGTTTGCTTGATGTCATTTTTGTTGTCACTGTTCATCTTTTATTCCTGTTAATAACTGTAGTGACAACTTTTTTTCCTGCTGACATGCAGATGTAGACTCTCTCTTGTTTTTTTTTTTTCTTTTTTGTAGCGTTCTTTTGATCAAGGCCAACAGAGAAGCATTGAGGCTTCACTGTTGTGGCTGTTGCCTTATGGTGTCCCCCTGAATCTCTTCAGTAATGAGCATCACACCACCTTCTTTTAGAGGCTAGCCCAGACGCTGCAGGGCAATGACTTCACCACCTTTACCTATGTACAAATCAGGAGAAATCATGGGACACTAGTTTAAGATATCTCACAGCTAGGAAAACTTTTCTCAGCTGATGTCTTTTCCTCACCAAAATGGTAGTTATTGTTCTTTCTCTGTGGTACTTTTGCATGAACCCTATGTCCCCTCACATTTATTATTCCAAGGGAAAGCCAAGGAATGCAACGGTCCTTGCCCTTTTCTATGTCACTTATCCTATTGTTATTTTTGGACTATGTTTTCAACAGAGTGACACAAAAACCCCTGCACCTCCCCTATCACCCACTTTTCAAAATCATGCCCATCTTACTCTTAAAAGTCTCTGCAAAAGGATTAAGAGTCACTTCTCCACGTTAAGTCAACTGGCTGGCATAAGGGTATTATTAAACATCTTTCTTCAATAAGATTACCAGCTTCAGCAACAGAGGGTTCAGCAAATGATGCACGAGTAAATATACACACTTAGATATATATCTAATTTGGACAGGCATTCTACACACAGAATTTTTAAGGAACCACACAGGGATGCCTCCTGGTTCTGGGTTGAAAATGGAATATATGGGAGGGATGCCTTCATATACTCATCTCTCTTGCCTGTCAGTACTGCTGAGGGACTCCTGGGGTATTGACAGACTATGTTTAGGAAGTCTGTACTATAATAGTCTTTCCCTAGTAGATTCATGTTGCAAAGAGGAAGTAAAATGGTCAGAAGTCCCCTACATACAGGCTTTCTTTTTACTGAGGGATCAAAAAGATTTATGTGCTATGTATAGCACTGATGACGCCTTTCTAGCAATGATGAGTAAAAACATTACTGGCTTAGAGTACCCCCAAACCACTCCTTCCTTCCTTTCAACAGCATACTTTTTTTTATTGTGTATTTATTTATTTTTTTATTGGTTGTTCACAACATTACAAAGCTCTTGACACATCATATTTCATACATTAGATTGTAGTGGGTTATGAACTCCCAATTTTACCCCAAATGCAGATTGAAGAATCACATCAGTTACACATCCACAATTTTACATAATGCCCTATTATTATTATTTTTTATAAAAAAATTTTTAATTGGTTGTTCACAACGTTACAAAGCTCTTGACATATCTTATTTCATACATTAGATTGAAGAGGGTTATGAACTCCCAATTTTACCCCAAATGCAGATTGCAGAATCTCGTCGGTTACACATCCACAATTTTACATAATGCCCTATTAGTAATTGTTGTATTCTGCTACCTTTCCTATCCCCTACTATCCCCCCTCCCCTTCCCTCCCATCTTCTCTCTCTACCCAATCTACTGTAATTCATTTCTCTCCTTGTTTATTTTCCCATTCCCCTCACAACCTCTTATATGTAATTTTGTTTAGCAATGAGGTTCTCCCTTAATTTCCATGCAATTTCCCTTTTCTCTCCCTTTCCCTCCCATCTCATGTCTCTGTTTAATGTTAATCTTTTCTTCTTGCTCTTCCTCCCTGCTCTGTTCATAGTTGTTCTCATTATATCAAAGAAGACATTTGGTATTTGTTTTTTAGGGATTGGCTACCTTCACTAAGCATAATCTGCTCTAGTGCCATTTATTTCCCTGCAAATTCCATGATTTTGTCATTTTTAAGTGCTGCGTAATATTCCAAGGTGTATAAATGCCACATTTTTTTTACCCATTCATCTATTGAAAGGCATCTGGGTTGGTTCCACAGTCCAGCTATTGTGAATTGTGCTGCTATGAACATCGATGTGGCAGTATCCCTGTAGCATGCTCTTTTAAGGTCTTCAGGAAATAGTCCGAAAAGGGCAATAGCTGGGTCAAATGGTGGTTCCATTCCCAGCTTTCCCAGGAATCTCCATACTGCTTTCCAAATTGGCCACACCAATTTGCAGTCCCACCAGCAATGTACAAGTGTACCCTTTTCTCCACATCCTCGCCAGCACATGTTGTTGTTTGACTTCATAGTGGCTGCCAATCTTACTGGAGTGAGATGGTAGCTTAGGGTGGTTTTGATTTGCATTTCTCTGACTGCTAGAGATGGTGAGATTTTTTCATGTACTTGTTGATTGATTGTATATCCTCCTCTGAGAAGTGTCTGTTCAGGTCCTTGGCCCATTTGTTGATTGGGTTATTTGTTAGCTTATTGTCTAATTTTTTGAGTTCTTTGTATATTCTGGATATTAGGGCTCTATCTGAAGTGTGAGGAGTAAAGATTTGTTCCCAGGATGTAGGCTCCCTATTTACCTCTCTTATTGTTTCTCTTGCTGAGAAAAAACTTTTTAGTTTAAGTAAGTCCCATTTGTTGATTCTTCTTATTAACTCTTGTGCTATGGGTGTACTATTGAGGGATTTGGAGCCGGACCCCACAATATGTAAATCGGAGCCAACATTTTCTTCTATCAGACGCAGAGTCTCTGATTTGATATCAAACTCCTTGATTCATTTTGAGTTAAGTTTTGTGCATGGTGAGAGAAAGGGATTCAGTTTCATTTTGTTGCATATGGATTTCTAGTTTTCCCATCACCATTTGTCGAAGATGCTATCCTTCCTCCATTGCATGCTTTTAGGCCCTTTATCAAATATAAGATAGTTGTAACTTTGTGGATTAGTCTCTGTGTCCTCTATTCTATACCATTGGTCCACCCGGCTGTTTTGGTACGAGTACCATGCTGTTTTTGTCACTATTGCTCTGTAATATAGTTTGAAATCTGGTATTGCTATACCACCTGATTCACAATACCTGCTTAAAATTGCTTTTGCTATTTTGGGTCTTTTATTTTTCCATATGAATTTCATGATTGCTTTCTTTATTTCTTCAAGAAATGCCATTGGGATTTTGATTGGCATTGCATTAAACCTATAGAGAACTTTTGGTAATATCGCCATTTTGATAATGTTAGTTCTGCCTATCCATGAACATGGTATATTTTTCCATCTTCTAAGATTTTCTTCTAATTCTCTCTTTAGGGTTCTGTAGTTTTCATTATATAAAGCTTTCACCTATTTTGTTAGGTTGGTTCTCAAGTATTTTTTTTTTTGAGGATATTGTGAATGGAGTGCTTTTCCTCATTTCCGTTTCAGAAGTTTTGTCGCTGATATACAGAAATGCTTTTGATTTATGCGTGTTGATTTTATATCCTGCCACTCTGCTGAATTTATTTATTAGTTCTAGTAGTTTCTTTGTAGACCCTTTTGGGTCTTCTAGGTATAGAATCATGTCATCCGCAAATATTGATAATTTAAGTTCTTCTTTTCCTATTTTTATGCCTTTAATTTCTTTCGTCTGTCTAATTGCTCTGGCCAGTGTTTCAAGAACTATGTTGAACAGAAGTGGTGAGAGAGGGCATCCCTGTCTTGTTCCAGATTTTAGAGGGAATGCCTTCAATTTTTCTCCATTCAGAATGATGCTAGCCTGCGGCTTAGCATAGATTGCTTTTACAATGTCAAGGTATGTTCCTGTTATCCCTAGTTTATCTAGAGTTTTAAATATATAAGGGGCTGCTGTACTTTGTCGAATGCTTTTTCCGCATCTATTGAGATGATCATATGGTTCTTATTTTTAAGTCTATTGATGTGGTGAATAACATTTATTGATTTCCGTATATTGAACCAGCCTTGCATCCCAGGGATGAATCCTACTTGATCATGGTGCACAATTTTTTTGATATGTTTTTGAATCCGATTCACCAGAATTTTATTGAGGATTTTTGCATCTAGGTTCATTAGAGATATTGGTCTGTAGTTTTCTTTCTTTGAAGTGTCTTTGTCTGATTTCGGAATCAAGGTGATGTTGGCCTCATAAAATGAATTTGGAAGAGCTCCCTCTTTTTCTATTTCCTGAAATAACTTGAAAAGTATTGGTATTAATTCTTCTTTAAAGGTTTTGTAAAACTCCGCTGTATATCCATCCGGTCCTGGGCTTTTATTGGTTGGTAGTCTTTTGATTGATTCTTCAATTTCATCCATTGATATTGGTCTGTTCAAATTGTGTGTGTCCTCCTGACTCAGTCTGGGCAAATCATATGACTTAAGAAATTTATCGATGTCTTCACTATCTTCTATTTTATTGGAATATAGGTTTTCAAAATAATTTCTAATTGTCTTCTGTATTTCTGTAGCATCTGTTGTGATATTGCCTTTTTCATCCCATATATTAATAATTTGAGGTCTCTCTCCTCTTCGTTAGCATGGCTAAGGGTCTGTCGATCTTATTTATTTTTTCAAAGAAGCAACTTTTAGTTTTGTTAATTTTTTCAATACTTTTGTTTCAATTTCATTGATTTCCACTTTGATTTTAATTATTTCTTGCCTTCTGCTACATTTGCTGTTGTTTTGCTCTTCCTTTTCTAGGGCTTTGAGATGAAGTGTGAGCTCATTTATTTGTTGGTTTTTCCCTTTTTTGAGGAATGACCTCCAGGCAATGAATTTCCCTCTTAAAACTGCTTTCATTGTGTCCCATAGATTCCAATATGTTGTGTCTGTATTTTCATTTATCTCTAAGAATTTTTTTTATTTCCTCCTTTATTTCTTCTGTAACCCATTGATCATTCAGTAACATATTGTTCATTTTCCATTTGATGTAGGATTTTTTCCTTCCTTCTTTTATCATTGATTTCCAGTTTCATTTCTTTATGATCAGACAAAATGCATGGTATTATCTCCACCCCTTTATATTTACTGAGGGTTGCCCTATGGCATAATATATGGTCTGTTTTTGAGAAGGATTCATTTGCTGCTGAGAAAAAAGTATATCCACTTGATGATGGTTGATATATTCTATATATGTCAGTTAAGTCTAGGTTATTGATTGTGGTATTGAGTTCTATAGTTTCTTTATTCAACTTTTGTTTGATCTGTCCAATGGTGAGAGAGGTGTGTTGAAGTGACCATAATTATTGTGTTGTGGTCTATTTGATTCTTGAACTTGAGGAGAATTTGTTTTATGAATGTTGCAGCACCATTATTTGGTGCATAAATATTGATAATTGTTATGTCTTGTTGGTGAATGGTTCCTTTTAACAGTATATAATGTCCTTCCTTATCCCTTTTGATTAACTTAGTCTTGAAGTCGATTTTATTCGATATGAGGATGGACACCCCTGCTTGCTTACGAGGATCGTGTGCATGGCATATTTTTTCCCATCCTATCACCTTCAGCCTGTGTATGTCTTTTCCAATCAGATGTGTCTCCTGGAGGCAGCATATTGTTGGATTTGTTTTTTTTTAATCCATGATACCAGCGTATGTCACTTTATTGGAGAGTTTAAGCCATTAACATATAGAGTTACTATTGATATATGGTTTGTTCTTCCAGTCATGTTTGATTATTTATCCTGTTAAAAAAAAAAAAAACTTTAGATTGTTTCTCCATGATTATCTTTCCCCTCGCCCTCTGTCTTTACCGAGGCACTTCCCACTGATGGTTTTGGTTATTGTTTTTCATTTCTTCCTCGTGAAGTGTTTTGCTCAAAATGCTTTGCAATGCTGGTTTTCTGGCTGCAAATTCTTTTAACTTTTGTTTATCATGAAAGATTTTTATTTCGTTGTCATACCTGAAGCTTAATTTTGCTGGATACAGAATTCTTGGTTGGCATCCATTGTCTTTCAGTGTTTGAAATACATTGTTCCATGACCTTCTTGCTTTCAGCGTCTGTGATGAAAAATCCGTTGTTAACCTTATTGGTTTACCCCTGAATGTAATCTGCCTCTTTTCTCTTGTAGCTGTTAATATTTTCTCTTTGTTCTGTATATTGGATATCTTCATAACAATGTGTCTTGGTGTTGGTCTACTGTGATTTTGTGTGCTCGGTGTCCTGTATGCATCTTCAATTTGTATATCTGTTTCCTTTTTTATTTCTGGAAAGTTTTCTGTAATTATTTCATTCAGCAAGTTACTCATTCCCTTGGTTTGAATCTCTGTACCTTCTTGTATCCCAATGACTCGTAAGTTTGGTTCTTTTATGTTATCCCATAACTCTAGGATGTTTTTCTCGTGATTTTTTACCAGCCTTTCTGAATTGGCTAGACTCTTTTCAAGATGATATATTTTGTCTTCATTATCTGACTTTCTGGTTTCTACTTGCTCCACTCTGTTAGTGATACTCTCAATTGAGTTTTTAATTTGGTTTATCATTTCCTTTATTTCTAGAATTATTGTTTAATTATTTTTTATAATCTCTATCTCCCGATAAAGATGCTTAACTTCTTCTTTTATCTGTTTATGGAATTCATTCTCAATGTGTTCTTTCGCTGCTTGAATTTGCTGTCTCATATCTCTTTAAGGTTCCATTCCATCTGTCTAAGGTGTTCCTTGAGTTCGTTACATGACCATTTTACTGATGACTCTAGGTCCTTCTGAATATTTAGGCTGTCTTGCATTGTTTGTACTCCTTTTCTTCCTTGCTTTTTCAAGCTGCTCATGTTACTTCTTGTTCTGTTTGACTGCTGAGTTACTTTTTACTCCTATAAATTTATTTGATGCTTGGGAGGAAAGGTATTAGAAGGGAACGGAAGAAGTCACTAAAGAGAATGAGAGTAAGCAGGTAGAATTCAAAGATGGGGGAATAAGAAAGTTGAAAAGAAATGAAAAGACAAAAGAAGAAAAAAAATAGAAATAAAAAAAATTTTAAAATATAATAATAAAAAATAAAAATTAAAATTAGAAGAAAAAATTGAAAAAAAGGAAAAAAATTAAAAAACAACAAGAAAGAAAAATGAAAATGAAAGAAAAAACCCAAATCAAAAAAAAAAAAAAAGAGACAGAAAAAAAAACTAATAAATGCAGTCTTAGAGTTTGATTAACTTCTCTTCCAGTAGGTGGTGCTGTGCCCTCCAGGCCAAGTTTCTCCTGTCAATATGCCGGAACCAAAATCACTGTGCAGCTGCTCCTCTTCCCAGACTGGGTGAGTCTCTAATCCTGTGTGCCTAGGGCCTCCTCTTGTGTCTAGTCACTTCCCCACTTTTCCTCTAGCCAGGCCCCTCTCATGTGTGCCGCTCACCACAATACTGGCTACACGCCAGGTCTGCTGCTCCCAGGAGCCCTGTTTACAAGAACTACTGGGCACACTCTCCCTGTCTGCCATTCCCTCAGACCCTAAGTTTGTAGAGCTTGGGGCTGAGAATCCTCAGCGAATTTTACTTGCCCTCCTGTAGCCATGCCCCCAGTAGCTGGTGCAAGAGACCTCAGGTGTCAGCACTGGTGGGAGCGGTAGCTTGGAGTTCCACGTCGCGGGTCCCATGCCATTTCTGATTCCCTCCATCTGGTATCGTGCTCACGGGAGAGCTGGGAGGGGCCCTTAATGTTTCCACGATGTGTGGAGAGGGAAGGCTAGGGGATTACACACCTGTAGCCGCAGGTTTCAATGAAGTTATCTCTTCCTCCGCAGTCTGGTGACGTCAGTTCTCTGCCATGGTGGTATCTCTTGGAAATGGCGACAGTTCCTTCGCCTTTGCCGGGTGACCAATGCAAGAGGTGGGTCCTTATTGTCTCTCCCAAGCCCCGTTTCAAACCTGTGGCCACTATCTATGAAGGCTCGGTTGGCATTTACCTCCATAGGATCAGAAAGGCTGACCAGTTGTTTCAGCCGAATGGATTAGTGCTGAGTCACAGCTGTTTGTCTGCGGGAAGTAGGCGAACGGGAGATTGAATTCAGCCGATCTGGGCTCAGTGTGTGTTCTGAGAGGCACAGACTGATCGCCCCAGATCCACGTCAGCTCAGCATTGCCTAGTGATCCTGAGCAAACAGAATGTAGATTGTTTACGACTCCCTATGCCCACACAGCTGGAGAGGTCAGAGACTTGATCTCTCTGTGCCAGCCGCCATGTTGGAATCCCTCTCAACAGTATACTTTATATATCTGTCAAAATAGAATTCTCCCACTCTCCTCTGAACTCACCATTATGTACTGCTCCCACTCCCTGCCATACTGGTATCCCTCATCATAATCCTGTCCCTATTCAGCCCATTGCCAGGTTACATCCATTGCAAGAGACAAATGGAAAATCTGGACTGGTAGGAATGCAGGTACCTTTTTCTATGTAAGATCTAAAACAATTCCAACAGGATTTAGGAAGGTATACTGATGACCCTAATGAATATATAGAGGGATTTCCACATCTGACCAAGGCTTTTGAAGTAATCTAGAGAGATGTAACAGGAATTTTGAGTCAGACTCTAGAAAACAGAGAGAGTCATCAGGAGACAGAAACTGCTAAGGTTTGGGAGATGATCTATGTAAATATATGACTAACACTGTATACCTGTGGGTCCTTCTGCCCTTCTAATTGAGCATCCTCATTGGAATTATGATGAATCACTTGGAAGCTGGCACAGGGATCATGTGATCATTTGTCTCAAGGAAGGACTTAAAAACAGTAGGATGAAACCTATTCAATGCCATTGGCATCAATTGATAAGGAATTGAGGTAAAATCCCATGGCTTTTGTAGAAATATTGAAGAAAAGATTAGTAAAATATACACACTTAGATCCTATATCTCTGGAAGGGCAACTTATTTCAAAAGACAAATTTATTCTCCAATTTGCTCCAGATATTATAAATTACAAAATTGGTAGCAGGCCATGGGAATTCCCTTAAAGGTAGCCATCCAGGACTTTTTTAAAGGAAGAAACTTTTTAAAACTTTTTTAAAGGAGGAAACTTTAAGGGACCTATGAAAAAAGAAAAGAGGAACAAGAGACCAATTCAATTATTGACTGCAGCTCTTAATAGCCACCCCCTTTTCTCCCCACATGACCTTTGAGCCTGTGAAGGCATCTGTCTTCATTACAGAAAGTGAAGGCACTAGAAGAAAGATCACCTAATTGACAGGAGGCTTCCAAAGACTTCTTGCCCTATATGTGGCAGGAGAGGCCACTGTACACACGCCTGTACTCCCAGTGGCTGGGGAGGCTGAGGCAGGCAACTTTGCAAGTACAAAGCCAGCCTCAGCAAACTATCAAGGCCCTAAGCAACTCAGCAAGACTTTGTCTCTGAATAAAATATAAAAAATGGTTGGGGATGTTGCTCAGTGGTGAATTGCCCCTGGGTTCAGTTCCTGGTACCCAGCCCCCACAAAAAAAGAGATTTGTGTTTCCCAATAGGTGCCCTGTCCTCACCACCTTTGCCACAGAGACAACTTTTTAGTTGGTGGTTTTCTAGAACTTTCTGGTGGAGGAAATTTCTGGTGTCTGGATACAACTCATTGTATCCAATATTGCTGTGTCTCCTGTTGTATCAATCTTATTGTGATAGTCATGACTTCTTGTTTTTCTCACAGGCATTTGCCTCTAAGATGGTATTAGAATCTGTTTCTCCTACATCAGATATTGTGACCCCCTGGATAGGCCTTAACTCATAATCAAGAGCATTTCACTGGTAATAATTTGATTTAATCACCCTTGTCCCTCATATGATTTTGGGTTTCCAACCTTGGCAGGGGTATTAGGTAACAGTTAGTCATGAGCAATGGAATGCAAACCAATAACATGACAAGGTAATGGGTTTTCTTTAAAGTTATTTTTAAGGTTTTTTTTAAAGTTACTTTTAAGGCAAGTGGGTAACCAGATAACTTTTAGAAAAATAACAGGTATGGAAACCTTACAGAATAAACAGGGAAAAAAAGACTCCGTCATGATACATATCCAGAAAGGAAGATTAATTCACAGGATTTAATGCAGCCACAGTGAGTAAACAGGCTACGCACAACCAGATGACAACTCACAAATACCAAGTGGAAAGAGCAAAATGTGCTGTATGTTCCCATCCTTGACACCTTCAAAGCCAGGAGAGACCAACTACTCTTTGGGGTGTGAGGACAAGGTAATGACAAAAGCCAGGGCCAAGGCCATCTTAGGGGTGGAGCAAGCAGGTCAGAAAGAATATGTGTGTGATTCCATGGTGCTGGGGAGGCTGCAGGTCCTGATTGGGAAGTGGGTGTCAGCCACATTAATGCTACAATTCTTCAACCCCCACAGATATACTGTATGTATTTTGCATATATATTTTATTTCACAAAGATGACACAAAAAGGAAACACCCAACCCTAGGCCTGTGTTGGTCTTCACAGGGCACTGGATCACTCATGTCTTGCCCAGTTGTCTTAGTGGGGAAGACTGGGTAGGGAGCTGCCAGGGCCAGAGGACAAGCCACTCAGGTGACCCTGGGCCAATGACCATCAAATACCATTTTCATTCATTTCCCTGGGGTGTCCTCCTGCCCCTCGCACTGCCATACATTTGCTCCATACCCTCTGTATTCTGTTCTGTTGACCTGGGGACCTGGTTTCCTGGCTCTGTCAGGCTGCCTGGAGTGGCATTATCTGACCAAGGTCTGTTTCTTACAAAAGGAATTGGCTCTGATGAAGTGAGCACCCCTGCATGCATGGTTAATAGACTCTCTGAAGTGGTGTCTTTAGTATTCATTTATGTATGTGGTCATCTGCTCACTTACTTACAGTTGGAAATAACCTTTGACTATGTGTGAAGATACCAGTCATATGACATTGGGAGCTCCATCTCCATGGCAGGCACCTCATTAGGCATACAAGGTAGAATACTTTTTTCTTGTGGAGAGGACGGATGTGCAAAGACAGATTCATGTTATGAATGCTTCAGAGGAATCTGGGGCCCTGTGGGAGCCAGCAGTGAGCAAGGCAGGAAAGGGATCCCTAAAGAACTGATGTTTAGCTGGGCACAGTGGCACACACCTGTAATCTCAGTGGCTACAGAGGCTGAGACAAGAGGATGGTGAGTTCAAAGCCAGCCTCAGCAACGATGAGGCACTAAACAAATCAGTGAGACCCTGTCTCTAAATAAAACACAAAATAGGGCTGGGAATGTAGCTCAGTGGATGAGTGCCCTTGAGTTCAATCCCTGGTACCAAAATAATAAAAAAGTGATGTTTATATGGAAATAAATAAACCTTACATTATACTACAGAGCAATAAAAACAAAACCAGCATGGAATTGGCACCAATACAGACATGTAGATCAATGGTATAGACTAAAAGGCACAGAGACAAACCCACATGAATACAGTTATCTCATACTAGACAAAGGCATCAAAAACAAATATTGGAGAAAAGATAGCCTCTTCAGCAATGGTGCTGGGAAAACTGGAAATCCATATTTAGCTAAATGAAATTAAACTCGTATTTCTCACCCTGTGAGAAACTCAAGTCAAAGTGCACCAAGAACTTACAACTAGAACAGTGGTGTATATACATAATGGAATATTACTAGGCCTTAAAGAATGAAATGATGGAATTTGCTGGTAAATGGATAGAGCTGGAGAATATTATGCTAAGTAAAATAAGCCAACCCCAAAGAACCAAAGGTCAAATGTTGTCTCTGATATGTAGATTCTAATTCACAATAAGGGAAGGTGTCCAGGGAAGAATAGGGACACTTTGGATTAGACACAGGGCAATGAAAATAGGAGAGGGGTATGGGGGTAGGTAGCATAGGAGAATAAATCACACATTATTACCCCATGTGCATATATGATTACACAACCGGTGTAACTTTATATCATGTGCAATCAGAAAAATGAGAAGTTATTCTGAACTTACGTATTAAGTGTCAAAATGCATTCTACTTTCATACATAACTAATTAGAACCAAAAAAAGGCAATGTATTTGAGCATGCTGAAAAAGTTTAAGATATTTTCACTGGCCCTTTAAGTGACTGTGGACCCTATCTATATGCTGCAGAATCTGTATGGGTCAGAAGGATTAGCTGGCCCTCCTTCTAGAGAGTCTACTGTCTGTACAGGAAGAAGAGGCCTAGCATGCATGTTGCTGAAAGCAGTGCCCAGGCCTGCAGGGTGTGAGTGGCCTCCTTTATGAATTTCCTGCCAGTGTCCATTCTCTACAGCAGCCCCTATTATACACCATGGCCCATCAGAGTTCCATGTGTGGTATAGATAGCATTTTATATTACTGGTAGACTTGTTTATTTTCTAACTTTTGAAATACCATATATATTTTTTCAAAATCACTCAATCAATATAATTAAAATTCTTATTACATAATTCATTACCTAATAATGAAAGTGACAAAATCAGAAAGTGCCTCTAATTTGTTACACCTTTGTAGAAACCATTATCAACAGCAGCAGCAGCAATGGACACATACAGGCACATCCAAAAACAAATGGCCACTTTAACAGGCCATGTTTTAACTCCAGATTTGCAAATCTGAAACTTTAATTTTAGTGTGGAAGAAATAAAACAACTCCTGACCTCCTTGTAGTTCTTCTTCAGATAGGCCAGCTCTTCAGTCAGGTTCTCAATCTGCATCTCCAGGTCAGCTCTGGCCAGGGTCAGCTTGTCCAGCACCTTTAGCAGGCCATTGATATCAGCCTCCACAGTCTGGTGTTGAGCCAGGTCATTCTCATACCTGAAAATCAGTTTAACTATTCAATACAATGATTTAGACAAGGCCAACATTTCCAATATTGGCAAAAATTATCTGGCAAAACAAAGGGAAACATGGAAAATGAAGTCCTAATATACGTGTAGGTTACAAATATATTTTTGGCACAAAATTCAAGTGGTATCATTAAATTCTCTTTCATTAAGAATTTTCTTTAAAAGTGATATTTATACTAATTTGTTTTAAATTCATCTGCTTCAGAGTTCTAGAAATTGTGGAATCAACTGAAAAAACTTTTTGTCTCAGAGTTGGTGAATTGACCACCTGGCCCGATAAGGAGGTGTTCAGTGGTGGAAATGTGTGAGAGACACTCCTGAGTGAAGGAGCAGTCTGAGCCAAAGTCCAGAGGGGAATAAGCAGGGTCTGTGGGAACTGGCATGCCCAGGGCTGAAAGGTATGTGAAGGATGGGGAGGGAGTTGAAGCTGGAAAGAGAAGCAGGATCACATAGCAGGGAGCTCTCATAGGCCCTGATGATGTCCAAAAAACTCTTTTGATAAAACAAAAAAGAGATGATAGGAGCCAAAGGAGGAGGTTTGGACCACATGGTTCTTCTGAGCCCTTTTGTTCCCTGACAACTAGGTAGGACACTTCTTGAGGTTAGGGCTGTCCAATGCTCACTGTCCGCCCTGCCCCACTTCCCACTGGTGAATGGCTCCCTAACAACTGAAAACACAAGTAGAACCTCCTGAGGGTATGAAGGCCCCTTCCTGGGGGCTTCCCTGTGAGTTTACCACACACAGTTGGGTACAGACAATTCTATGGTGGACCAGTCTTTCATGGAATACAACATGCTCATGAGATGTCACAAGATGGAGTCCCTTATTCCATCAACTGCCAACCACTCTACCAGCACCAGCCCTAGAATTCCTAATGCTGAGAACCTGGTGACTTCATCTTCAGAGAACAATGGTACTGGGGCCTTCTGGGGACTCCTATTGGTGGGCAGAGTAGTGGTGAGTTCACTCTTTTCAGAGCCATAGGCTTGGTAACCAGAATGAACCTTATGGATTCACAAAAGGAGGACCTGGGCCTCCCTGGCTGTAAGTACACCCAGACCTTTTGAGTGTGGGGGACAAACTTTCAGGGAAGACCTTCTGCATGGATGGGGTGGCAGCTGCCTGAATGGAGTGCTATGTAGTTAAGAGACAGGCTCCTCTAGGAGACTAAGGACTCCTAAAAGGCAGAGACCATGTGCTGCCCAAGCAGAAAAGATACAATTGAGGTCCTTGCTCTTAGTGAGGCTTCTCAGTCTGAATGACTGCATGAGTCTTGGACTGGGAGCCAGAAGGCCTGACTTGAGTCTGGGCAGGTCATGGCCCCTGTACATCTAGTGTTCCTTATCTATAAAAGGCTAATGGGGACCCTTATGTGCCCTGCAAATATACCTTTGACTGAATCAGGAAATTATTAGGCATGTCTTTGATAAGGGTGGGAAAGAATGAGAGGATGAATGAGCCAAATTCAGGAGAGGAATGAGAAACAGTTCAGATCCCAAGCTAGAGCTGTCAGTCAGCTTGCCTCTTTTCTTTTTTTTACTGCCTCAGCATGGATCCCATGGTACTTCGGAGTTTTGGGGATGTGCACTCTGATAACTGGTGGCTGCATCCTCTTAATACATTGGAGGAAGAACCTGCAGAGGAGGGAGCGTGCCCAGCAGTGGGTGGAGGTGATGAGAGCTGCCACATTCAGTTACAGCCCCCTGCTGTACTGGATCAACAAACGACGCAAATATGGCATGACTGCTGCAATCAGAATAGGCCCTACCAGGGCTGTTGCCAATACTGACGTTCAACTCCAAATTCCGGATCTTCCATCAGAGCCACAACCCCGTGAAGACAGGCATCAGGCCTTCAGAGGCAGCAGCCTCGAGACAGAAGCCCCTGTTTCCCTCCTTCCTGCCATGACGTCCCACTCTGCCTCCTACCCCTTCCTCGAGGGTCCTGAAAGGCAGGTCCACTTCTATTCCCTTCCCACACTGGCCCAAGGGGTGAACTGACCCAATGTGTAGACTTTTACTTCAGGCTCATAGACTCCTCTCACTGAAAGTGAGAGATTCAGGGGCCAGGTATTAGGAGTTAACCTCAAGCATCTGATCATGACACAGAGGTCAGAGCCCATTTAGTGTTAATTAATAAAATTGTTGAAAAGTCAGAGTCATTTGCATCTCATTTGCCAGTAGGAAGGCAATGTCCTTCCCCGGTGTCATGGTGGCACAAGTCTCACCAATACAATGAGAACTGGAGGCTGGCTCTGTAGAGACACATTGAGCCAATACTTGTGGATGAGCTCAATTCCCTCCATCAAGTATTCAATGAGTTCAAGACCCTGGGCTAGGTCCCCAAAGGCACTGCTCTTCTGCAGGATGGAAAGTAAAATTGCCACAAGAGTGTCAGTTGGTGGGGGCACACAGCTATGCCAGTCCACAGTGACTATCCACTGGCCAAACAAGTCATCATGAGGTCAGTGAACCACATCACACTATGCGCTGACTGGGTGATACCTATGGTGTAGCCATACTTAGCTGGTTGTTTCTGTACATTATTTCTAACAGAACAACACTGCAAAATGGCTATTATGATTTTTCTTTTACTGATGAGGAGACAGGTTCCAAGGGCTTATGCCGTTTTCTTCTTTTTTGTTGTTATTTTCGCTGAGCCTCTTCTATTTACATATGCCTGGCATTACAGTTCCTGGTCTTTCCACCCCATGGTATCCCTTCCCTAATCATGTCTTCTTAAAACATCCTTGGTGAATGAATGCTTCACTGTGTGTAGAGTGTCATCAGCTTGGTCTACAGATTTGCTTAATGGAAGGGCTGGTGGCAACTGCCTAATAATATATGTAGTAACACCTCCAAAGTGTGTATCTTAAGATATCCATGGCTGCACAAAAGTTGAGTCCCCTGTCATTCTACTACATGAGAATATTAATAATTTTTATACTTCCTGGATAAGGTCCAAAAAGGAGACACAAAGATAATTATGAGATATTTGGCCCCAGTTTAAAGATAGGAAAGCCTGATTCTGTCACACAAATTTTTCCCATTTACTTTGCAAATGAGCAAACCCACTTACCATATTTCATCTAAACTTTAAATGTACACGGCCCTGAGAGAAGTGCCTGTTTTGCCTATTGTGTGGTCTGTGGTGCATGTGATTGTGATTCTCAGAAGTTAGTAAACGTGTAGCTAATTTTTTATTTCTTCCCCCCCCCCCCGTGTTTGGGCTGAAGGACTTAGATCCAGCAACTGCAAAGAAAGCCTGAGTCCTATCTATATGACCTCTAGCAATATATTTTAAGCCATTTTCTTTAATTTTTTAAAGTTAAGGGAAACCATTTATTCCTTGTGTAAACATGATCTTATATTGCATCTCAAAATACAAAACAGGACTAAGCAAATCTTCTCTGGGAGAACAGAGGCAGAGGTTCACTTCTCCCTCACCTTGCTCCCTCTTCACCTTGCCCCCTTCAACCCTGCAGAGACCTAAAGTCCATGACCTATAGTCTTCACTTCTTTACACCCAAGTCTCTGATTCTGAAGGTATATTCTAGAACACTGATTTGTGCCAATAATTACTTAGCCCTTGCTTTCGAAGGAGGATAGAAGCCACAAGCATAAATGAAAGAAGATTTTTCTTTCTCTTAACAACCAAGGGAGTTGGGAAGGCTTTGTAAGACACAGTGAGAGAAAAACAAAATGCTTTATTCAGATAAATTAAAATGGCTGTCACTTATATGAAGTGAAGCTCAAACTGAGTTATAAAAACCTTGAATTTACCCCCTAAACTGAACCAAAATTGCTTATATGTTACCAAAATAGCTCCACTAGAACAAAAGTAGATTTGCATTACTTCATATGAGAATACAAGTTAGAGGTTAGGTTTGTATAACAAAAATTACATGCTCTATAAAATCTCTGGATACTCAAATGTGTTCTGGTTTGGGTATGAAAAAAAACAAATCTAGCTGGTGTTGGTAAGCAAGCCAAGGAGATGCACAGCAGACAAAAAGCTGTCAATAAAAACTACTAGACAGGCCATTGACCCTATGGGAGTCAAAATTCTCCACTGTGACCAGCATCACCAGCACAGGGGGACAGGGGGGTTGGAGGAATTATGTGCAGCAGTGCAAAGAAAGGAAACTGCAGTAGAATGCAAAACAGCCAGCAGCAGGGGAAGGGTGTCCACTCCTCAGCTTTGTTGCCACAGACCCATTCCTGGGTGCCAGGTACGTTGCAGCATCTTGAAGCCAGGCACTCTGTTCCTCTGGGAATTCTACAGGACCTGTTACCTCTCTGAATAATGAAGAGGCTCTTTAATGGGGCCAGGCATATATATATACAAAATAAAAGGGTCAGGAAGCAGTGCTTTGGGAAACTAAAGAAAAAAGCAGTAGGAGCTGCCATGCGGAATATCTAAAGGATTGCAAATGAAAGCCAAACTCAGATCACTACCCAGTCTTTCCCATATCACTATTGAACCTTTCTCAGAGAGCTGAGGATGTGGCAGGTGAGGCTTGAGTATAGCTCAACACAAGGACTAGATTGGGTAAGTGAGAAGTACATACCAATATAAATAATACATTAGTTATTAATATAATTAATAATAACTAATTGGTTTCTGAGGCTTGTAAGCTCGTCTTCTTAACTATAACAAAAGAAGTTGAGATAATGACCTGTTTCTTCGAGACATAGTAGTTTCTCAGGCAGGATGACAGGATCACAGGCCTCAGTGCAGAATGGGTGCATGTGGCAATGACCCAGCGATTTCATTCCTAGACATATATTGGGGGAAGAAAACATACCTATAAAACCCTGCACAATAATATTCACAGTAGTATTATTCCTAATAGTACCAATGTGGAAACAATAACTAACATGTTAATGGATAATTAAAATGGGCTGTGTCCATACAATGGAATATTACTCAATGAAGTACTGCTACATGCTACAACATGAACAGACCAGGACGACATTACACTACAAGAAGCATACACAAGGTCACATATTATGATTTTGTTCATAGGAAACATCCCAAACCCAGCATCACACCTAAAAGACACTGCAGTCCCATTAGTAATCACTCTCACTGTCTTCTACTCTCAGTCCCCAGTAACGACTAATCTACCTTTCATCTCTATGGATTTGCCTATTTTGAACAGTTCTTATAAATTATATAAGATGTGACACTTTTGTCTCAGTACAGGAACAAAATAGTGGCTCCATAAATATTTGCTGAACCAGTGGAGAAGCAGTATAGAAAGAATTTATGGTCTAGGAAAAGGTCACACAATTTTAGAGGTATAAGAAACTTTAAATGTCATCTAGTCCAAATATCTAATTTTCTAGATGAGGAAATCCAGATCCCCCAAAATCTTGGGCTGACCACAGGGATAGTCAGACATAGAGTGACAGAAGTGAGAATTAAAACACAAAAAGGTTTGATTTACAATGTAGGAGTTTTTGTAGACTGACTCCCCATAATAAAATTCCCTTTTTCTTTTACTTCATCTAATATGATGCAGTGATCAGTACCTCCTTAGGTGTAGGGCTTGCTTACTTGCTTGTGTCTAAACATGGCTGGGTCTCTTTCTGGTGTTTTAGGACGAACTTGTTTCAAAAAAAAAAGACTCAAATCATTTCTCAATATGACCAGGCCCCTTTCAAACTCTAGTCTTCTGTTGCTACCATTGTTTCTCCCTTTGAGAAGCTGTTTTGTGGAGATCTCCTACTAAAATACAAGCCCTGCTTAATTTTTTGTGTTTTTTTTAAAACACGAAGGTAATTTTTTAATCAGAGGGAGAAAAGGCCATATTTTAATACAAAACCAGATGTGACAATGTATACCAAAGAACTGTAATAGTCTTTAAGATGAAGAAAGCGCAATGACAGAAATCATGATACAGTACACCTCTAAGAAGCCTACAACAGACTAAGAAATAAACACACACACCTCCCAAGTACCCCCACATACAAGTATGTACAGGCTGTATGAGCAATGATTTTTAAAACACATTGGAAGAACGGGATGAACATACCCACGTGTGCAAATGTACATGTTTTCCTTAGAAACATAGCATGATTTTCTTTCATTTTACTAAGCTTACAGAAATTCAATCTAGAACTATTTCATGCCTAACACATGTAAAGGAAAGGGTATAAAGTAAAATTTTGCATTTTCCTGGGAGTTGTTGATTACATTTTTTGGAGGGGGTTAAAATCTACATACAAATAGAGGTTGTTATGATGCTTGCCATTTACTTTAATAGATTACCAAAACACTTTATACAGCACCATTTACATTACACTAAATATGTTATACCGGCAGTGGTGGCCAGGGGATCAGTGCTTCCAAACTTCTCCAGTACTTACATGTGGAGATCTAAAGAGGACAATATATCCAGAAGATAAGGAATGGTTTGCTCCCCACTGACAAAGTGCTCCCTGACCAAAGAAAAGTCCCTATAGGCAGTATCTTCTGGTCAGCCCTAGTCATTGTCAAGGAGTCCAAACCCTCGAGGCTCTTCACTGGACCTTGCAGTTCTCACTACTCCTGGGCTCAGGTGCAGCACCTGGGCTTGGGGCAGGACGGCCTCACCTGGTTCTCAGGCCCTCTCTGGGGTTGGCAGCCGAGCTTCTCTCAGGAAGATGATTGACAGAGATTTTGTGGTGGACTCTTGGAAGGCAGAGCCTGAACCACCATGGCTCTGTTGAGCAACCTTGACCTTTTATGATCTGCTGCCAAGCCCTGCTTAATTTTGAAAGTTCACAAGCTGACATTCCCAGGAAGTATGACTCTAGAGTTCACTCATTCTCAGAGAATAGCTTCTGACATGTATTTTATTCCCTTGTTCTGATGCATTATCTAAAGACTAGAAAGATATTTCACAACTATGGACTTTAGGAACAGAAGTCTAAAATGACTTTTGCTTATATATTTGTTAGGATATTGGATCCACAAACATGTGAAACTCCACAGTGTATCCAAATTATACACTCCTGTTTGATGCTTTCTCCTTGATGAAGATTGACAATCTTCTTGAGAATAAAGATTTCTGTAATCCTTTGAGGAAAAAATAATTGACTCCAGCCTTACCACTTGAACTCCATCTCAAACACTCTATTTTATAATCATGGCACGATTACTATTTTACCCCTCTAGTTTGTGAATCCAATACAAAGATTAACCAGCTGTTGCTTTTTTTAAATTGAGAAGTAAACCATCTTTCACCCTCCATTCCAAGTGAAGCAAAACCCACAATCTATTAAGTTTGTCTAATGATTTCTTTTTTTAATACTAAGAAATTCCATACATTTTCACCAAAGGTCTAAAACCTTAGGTTTTACAGGAAAATCTCCTATCAACTGAACAATATCCAACAGATAAATTCTGAATTTCAACTAGATGACCTTTTTTTTTACATATATGTGATATGAAGGATAGCTTTGCTCAAAGGAAGTGCACATCAGAAAAAGTGGGTTGAAAAGATTCATAAAGCTAGAGGGGAACTGATTTCCTTTAGTATAAGTTCAACCCTTTCATTTTAAAGAAGAGGAAAGTGAACTTAGCAAAGGAAGGACAGTCTTCTCAAGGAATAGTTGTAGAACAAGAGGATGTCCCAGGCAGAGAGAAAGGAAGAAAAGGGGGGAAGAAAAGAACCTCACCCTAAAACTCACACCAGGTACAAATATTAATTCAAACTGATCATGGATTGAAATGTAAAACATAAACCCATAAAGAAAAGGAAAGTGAAGCTCAACAAGGGATCTTGGTTTGCCAAAGTTCATCCAGTGACTTAGACTTGTCACAGAGGTTGTTTCAATACATTATTATTCACCAGCTTAGCAAATTCCATTTGGCCCTAGTAATTCTCTACTCAGGCTCACTCAGAGTAAATGGTTGCCACTCTGTTGACTGGATATTTGTTCATGCTCTTTTGGTCTTGAAAAATCCGATTCATGCTTCTTCAATTACTCATCAGCCTTCACTAGCCAACTGCCCTGTGCCAGCCATCGTGCAGGGTTAGAAGCTTGAAGTCATGTTTCCCACCTCATGGGACTCAGGGTTCATGGGGGAGAGTGGAGTCTCACGCTAATGAGATTTAAACCCCTTCAGGGGCAACAACCAGCTTTTCCTTCCTTTTTTCCCCAGGTGAGCACAGCCAGTGGAGCCCTGGGCACACCTGGCACATTTTGGTGATTGGCCAGTCTTGAGGTCCAGGACACTGGCTGCCCTGGTCTGTTGGGAGGACTGAAGTCTACAGAGATTAAGGGGCAAACCCTCCATAAGGTGAGAGAGGAGTGCAGGCTGTCCCACGTGACTGGGGGGCCACCTGGCTCATGTCTTGGTCTGCACCAGGCAGGGGATCCCGCCAATGGCAGAGAGAACCTGTTAGGCCAAGGAAGACGCCCAAAGCTCCCCAGGTGCCTCCTCTCTGGGCACAGCCCTTGGCTGCCTGGCGCCTAATGATGGCTGCTGCGGGGTCCTCACTCAGGCCTGTCCCTGCAGCGCCTCCAAACAGAACCTTAAGCTGCTAGTAGGCGGGTTACAGGGATCCCGCCACGTTTCTATTTCCTTCTGGGTCTCCTTTCTGGAGTTTGGAATTTTTCCTGGTGGAAAGTCGCGGGGTCACCCACGGCCTCTCCTCTGTTGCACCCTCAGCCCCGTGTTTCTGCTTCTCAGAAAATTTAGTGCCCTTGGGGAAAACTTTAAAATTAAACTTCAAATTTCAGGAAGAAGAAAATTTCAACATGAAGAGCTCTGGACTAACAGGGCCCAACCGCCCTTTCTCTGGAGACAGGGCCTAGGACAGGGGTCAAAGCCTCCCTCTCACCCATTGCCCTGGTTCCTGGGCCTTTTCCAAACCGACCTCTCAGCTCATGAATAATCAGCCAGGCCTTCCTGGGCGTGGCCAAGGCTTCCTCATGAATAATCAGCCCCGCCTTCCTGGGCGGGGCCAAGGCTTCCTCATGAATAATCAGCCAGGCCTTCCTCATAAATAATCAGCCCCGCCTTCCTGGGCGGGGTGACACTTCCTCGTGAATAATGTATTTTTCTCTCTGAGCTTTCAGGAACCTGAGGCGGAGCTCCGTCTCATGAATATGCAAAACAGAGGAGAATGACAGATAACGCTCACCTGCCAGGCGGGGCCCCTCACAGCCTGCTCCAGCTCTCAGTACAGAGCCCTCCAGCAGCCATTGCTGCCTCTCTCCCGCCTTTCTGAGGGCTCAGTCGCGCTTCTGGCTGGTGGGCCCCCACCAAGCTTGTGCCTCCTCGGGAAGCTGGATTCTCAGGCTGCCAAGCCTGGGTGACCGGTAGGTCAATGACAGCCTCCTGGGGCTTCCCGAGGTGGAGCTGCCCTCTGAGGTGAGGCGCCAGCTGGGTGGGTGAGGTCCCGAGGGACCTTGAGCCTCCTAGGAAGGGCCGCTGGGCTGGGGTCCCAGACACACCCGAGGTCAGCACAGTGCTGCATGGGCCAGGGCTAACTAGACTCTGGAGGGACCTGGGGTCCAAGAGAAGGACAGGTTAGGGATCCAAAGGGCAGAGCTCCTCAGTCTTCCAGTGCATCTCCCACCTCTTCCCCGCAGGTGACCCTCCATGTATAGTTATGAAAATGGGACAAACTGTACATGGAGTCCCCTTACCCTGCCCTGGAGCTGTGCCCCTTCTGCAGAGGTCGCCCCTGGCTGCAGCAAGACCAGGGAAATCAAGAGGAAGGGGATTACTGTATGTTTTCTAAATTTACATGTAAGATCACCTCTGCAATCACATAGGGCAAGATGGTATTTTTTAAAAAATGGTGTCCGAATAACACAAGCCTGGAGAATAATAAACTCTTATCCTTCATCCAAGCTATACACAAAAATTTGTGTATTTAGATTTATTCTATATCTTTTTTTTCAGTTTTTAGCCCATTTATTGATTGGGGTTTTTTTTAATTGATTGTTCAAAACATTACAGAGCTCATGATATATCATCTTTCATACATTTGACTCAATTGGGTTTTGAACTCCCATTTTTACCCCAAATACATATTGCAGAATCACATCTGTTACATACTCACATTTTTACATAATGGCATATTAGTGACTGTTGTATTCTGCTACCTTTCCTATCCCCTACTATCCCCCCTCCTCTCCCCTCCCCTCCCATCTTCCCTCTCTACCTCCTCTGCTGTTGTATATTCAAAATCGAAAACAAATTTTTTTTTTCTGATATTGGATTGTTGTAGGTAAGGATTGTTTATATTGCACGATGCGATGCATTAAACCAAAACAGAAAATTGATAAATCAGGCCTGATTAAAATCATAAACATCTCATTATCAAAAGATATCTTTTTTTTTAATTTCATGGAAATTTTATTCAGCATCAAGATTTCCTTCACATTCATTCTGCTGAACAAGATCTTTCCTACTCGTCCTACTTCAACTCAAGTCATCAGTTTTAGGCACAAAGGTTTTGTTTTCTAAGTCAAGTTTTAACTACTTGAGGTTACTGCCACAGCAAGAAGATTTTGTTGAAAGTTGTGTTGAACAGTTTTCACCATGTTAGTACAAATTAATATCCTTTCCTTAAATAAAGTTGGTCAGACAATTTTGGTTTTAAAATTGGTTCCCATCATAAAACAACAGTGAGACACTGTACATCTTCAAGTCCAACCCTAGGAAGTCCAATGCTATCTGGCCTTTGCCTGGATTCCATCACCACAGGGCCACAGGGACTACGGGTGTTGAGAGCTCTCTTTGGTACATTGCACGAAGCCATACTTACCATTTCTGTCACCACAGTGTCATTTTTGTTCGTAGAGATGCCAAGCAGCTTTATAATGGCCTAGACTTAAGGCTGTTAATAGTTGTTTTTCATATTATGCACAATGAACTGTGACACAATAATCATGATAATAACAACTATTCAGTAAAAATAAGACAAACCCCATATTTTACTACATTTGATTATCATACAAAAATATGCATTTTTCTATTTTAAAACAGTATTAATAGTACCTAATCTTTTTTAAACTTATAAATTCACACACACACACATAAAAATCTAAAGGAGTTGAAATAAATGTGTGAGGAAAGAAAATTATACAGAAATAGGTGTTCAATTCAAAAAATAAATTTAGAACAATTTATAATAATAAAAAAGCAGCTTAGTGAAGAAGGGGAATTATTAAAATTTCAATAGCAGAAAATACTATGGTGTCTTAAAGGGGTTGGGGCTGGTTTCTAATCAAGGATTATAAAATCTTTAGTGACAATAATGTTATTTGTACATACTGAAAATAGCTCTTGTTTTCTACGCAACAAGTTGGCTTTAAAAACATTGCATTTATCCACAAAATGATAAATTTCCTAAGACACTTTTAAGAAAAAACTATTTTTAAAAGGCATACAATTAAAGTAGAAATAGCTGTTTAGTACAAATATAGGTAAAACTATCCTGAAAAAAAACTTGTTTGGGGAAAGGAAATAAACTAACTAGATACTTTACTATAATTTTTTTTTCAAAATTCTTAAGATGGCAGTTTAAGGAACTTTAACATAGTCAGATTTGAATACATGTATCTTTTAAGCAGATGGGGGTTTGTTGGGGGGAATGGCACTAAATGCCACTACCAGTAGCACCATTTTAAGGAGCTTAAGCCTGGACCTTGGCTAGGTTCTTGTAGTTTGAAAACGGGAATTTCAGATCAGGAATATACCTTTTTAAATTTATTGGTCTCCTCTTAATATTGCTGTCAAAAGTCAGGAAAGCATGTGAGGGAGTTCTTTGTATTAGAACAGCAGTATTTTGAGAGAAGTACACTTTTATTTCTCCTGCTCTTTATTTGTAAGCATTAAGAACTTTATGAGAAGCACTTCTGTGCAGGTGCCCTGACTTGTGACTTCACTAGTTATTTCCATGGTGTGTGCCTGCCAGCAACACTTCACCAGGCTGGGAATGCTGACAGGGAAGCCAGGATGCATCCAAGCAGGCCTTGGGGTCTATGCAGATAGTACTCTACTGTCTAGGAACCAGTCTGCCAGAGCTAGGGCTGGATGGCCTGACAAACTTCTCAGGATTAGAACTCAGGCTGCTGTGTCCTCAGTGATTTTAAAAGGGACAGAAATTTACTTTGGGAACTCCTGGCTACTGTTATGAAGCTTAGTATGAAAAACCTATTTTCAGTATTTTAACCTCCTAATTTTAAAAAGTGAAATTAGATTTCCTGTGTTATTCATATCTTAATGTCAAAGGCACTTCTTTTATTATCTACGGTGAATACTTGAAAGTTACAGTACACACTGTTTTAAAGTTAGTCCTGTGGATTTAAAAGCAAGTTCATGATTTCAAGACACAGTAATCTAAGTACCCAAACAAAGTGATCTAAAATAATAAATTTGGTCTCAAAATAATGAATGAATTGAGCTCAATTTGAGAAACAGAAAGTGACCAGAAAAAATACAGGAATACCTACTGAAGTCTTTTGGGGGTTTTCCTAGAGATTCCTGGAAGTTTACTAAATACTAATTTCTTAACTTTCCTGATGTCTACATCTTTAGGTTGGTAATCCAACCAAGTATCTAGTAAGCTTTAGTAGGGGATACAAAGAATGAATGCAGACAAAATAAATATAGTAGAGAAAACCTGATTGGTTTGATCATAGTTAAAAGAATGGAGAACGTTGTCTGCACATCACCTAAAATAAGCCAGAACTCTAATGCTAGAGAACATAAAAAACAAAAATTACATTTCTCTTAAAGCCACTATAAAGGGAGAGTGATTCAACATATTTTTAAAATATTAGTGCAAATTTCATCTATTATTCTTATATATAAAATTATCAGTTTTAAATGCCTAGGTTAACAATTTTGATTCAGAGGAAAAAATTTATAGAGCTTCCCTTCAAATGTTCAGAAAATACTACATTTTAGTCTTCATTTGCAAGTGTCTCAGTAGATAACCATATTTTGGCCCCACTTAAAAATTTGCTTAATGGCATTCCTGAAATACTTCGTCTGCACAGATTTCCTACAGGAGAAAATGGAAAGGAAGAGGAGAGAAACTCTGGTGTCCCAGAGGTATCATGAGGGCCACTGGCTCTGAAATACATCCTGCTGTGGTCTAGCTCTGCATAGCAGGCTTCTAACGGGCCACTCCGCTGCTGCCGCAGCATCCTACTGAGCACATCAACTTCATCAGCCAGAAGGGAGAGCTTGTGAAAGGCGGTGATGGAGCCCCCAAGGTTGATCTGAGCCTCGGGGATCCAGCAGAAGTAGCATAGTTTTCACAGTTTTATGTGTGTTCCAGAGAGATGCAGCAGTATAACCCCGTGCAGGTCAGCTGATTTAGAAAACCATTCTCTAAAATACTGCTCCATATCACTGTTCTGGCCGTCGGTGTGCTGAAGTGGGTCTGGCTTTAGTTTTAATATCAATGAATTTCTCCTGGGCAGTAACTCTTGGTCACTGATGATTCCATTCTTTATGGAAGATGGCGTTCCTCTTAGTGTGGAGCTGTAGCTTTTCTTCGTTCGCTTAAAAGACTTCATTGAGTCATTCTGTATGCAAGGCGTGCTCTTTCCAATATAGAAGGGGTTGTGGAAAAGCATCCGATCCTTTGCTGTGAACTGAAGAGACCAGCCCCAAAATGAGGGGAATTTTAAGCCATTTTCATCACCCAATTGGATATTTTTGCTTATAGCAAATTCTGTGCTTTGCTTCACCCGTTGGTGAGGAGAGTTGAACAGGAAGGTGCTAAACAGTAAAATCCGGGTACTGTCACAAAGCACTGCTAAGTAAGTCTCAGAAAACTCAAAGGCTGCCGGGTATTGTTCTAACAGTTGCCATGTTGCATCCAAGAAGAGCAAAAATAAGGGAGACTCTTTTTCTGATCTCTTCAAATGGTTGCATCTGTCTAGGAACTGAAATCCTGCCATGACCCATTCCTTCTGTATCAGACTCTGAAATCCAGTATTTGTCCTAAAATATGGATCCAGCATCACTTGCACAAGAGAAGCTATAAGACAGCTTAAGTCTCTTCCCTCTTCCTCTTGTAGTATTATGGAGAGATGTTTGCTTTCTAGCATGTACACAAGTTCTGCTGAATGTTTAAGAAAAGCCCTGACATATTCTAACCACCAAGTATTTTCTAATGAGGACAGCCATTTCTCTTCAGTTCCTTCGAAAGGCTCATTAACACATAGTTGCTTAAGTTTTACAAATGCCGCCTGTATTTCTTGAATATTAGGCAAGATCTTACCCAAATCTGATTTGTAAACATCACTTCTTTGTGGATGACTTTTAGTTATTGCATTACAAATCCTCTGGTCAATTTTCCTCTGCTGCAACACATCTTTGATAAGGGCCATTCGCACAAGAGCACTGCCATTTGAGTGGCTCCAACACCAGAGTGGCATCCTTCTTCCAACAAAAGAATGGGAAAAGATTTTCAGATCTTGGTCTGCTAAAGAACTTGGCACTACAAAGTATTCTGGAAGGCAAGTAGATATCATGTAACCCTCATTAATAGAACAAACTCTCCACCCAGAAGCACCAGTCCTCTTGATCTCTCTGTCCCAATCTGAGTAAGTTTCAAATAGTGGAGTTCTCTGGCCACTAGCTCCATTCCCTCCTCCTCCTCCACATCCTGAGGGTATTCCATTAATTTTGTTAGCTGAATTGTGGTATTTTTTCCCAACATATTCAAATGCAAAGAGTAGCTGGAGGTCTGTTGGCTGGGAATAATGAGCTATTGCAAGGCATACCTTTTTGGCCCTTTCAGGACCTGATTCATCAAAGCGAAATCTGACAATTCTGAAATCTTTACAATAAATAATTAACTCCGTTGGATTAAATTTCAATTTCTGGTTGGGGCCTAGGACTTTCTGCTTCCTCTTAAGGTCATTTACTGTGACAATTTGTTCAATACATGTTAAAGGGACATCATGTTCTCCAAGAAGAAGGTTTCTGTAATAGAATTTCTGTAATGGCATTGGGTCATCTGTAATAAAGGAGATTTTGAAGTTACTGCACACCAGCTTTCCCCACAAATCATACTGACTTGTGTCTGTTGCAATGCATTTTCTCACAAAATTTACTTCATTTACAACAATTTCTCCTGGCAAAAGAACTGGCTCCAGTTTTTTAATCTTCGGTTCCGAATTGATCTTATCATCAGTCTGGGGCGGCGGCAGGAAGTAAGACCTGAAGGTGGGTCTGGGCGGCTTGAGGGAGAACATGGTGCCGCTGTCTTTTCGCCCCGGCCCAGTTGCGGGCCAGCCGCAGCTTGGAAGCCTCTGAACTCCTCCCGCCTGAGAGCTCCCGGAGCGGCCGTCCAGGCCCAGTTTGCTGCCTGCCCGGCCGGGCGGACAGTAGGGCCCAAAAGATATCTTTAAGGCTGTAAATACATCAGCTATCAACTAATACAGAATCTGTACAGAGAATATACAAAGGAACCCTACAAATCAATAAGCAAAAGACATTTCAATGTTAAAATGAGCAAAACACTTGAGCTAGCATTTCACAAAAGACATTCTAACAATCAACATAGATCCTAAGAGGTGCTCAGAATATGACCCAAGAAATGCAGATTAAAACCACAAACAGATGCTCAGCAAAATGGTTAATCAATTTCAATGGTCAATCAGGATTGCTGAGGATATGCAGTCACTGGAACTCTCATGCATGCAATTTGTTAGTTCCTTATGAAACCAAACATACACCTATTCTAGGACTCAGGACTATACCACATGCTCAAGAGAGATTAGTTCCCTGCCAATGAATGACTTTTACAAGAACATTCCTGGCAGCATTATTCCTGAGAGCCAAAAGTTGGACAAAATACAAACATCCACGAACAGAAGACAAAACATTTTTTATATAATCGTACAATGGACCATGTCAGAAATAATAAAAATATAAACTACTAGTACACAGAACACCACAGCTAAGTCTCCTAAACATTATGCTGAGAGGAAAAGCTAATACATAGGACTGGGTGTGACTCACTATTGGAGCACATGCTTTGCATGCACAAGGCCCTGGCTGCAATCCCTGGAAAATACACACACACACACACAAACTCACACACACACACACATGCACAGCACACAGGAAGCAGGTGGAGCCAGTGGGGAGGCCCTATGCTTTAGGTCCTGCACCATGATCCCACATGGCCCATCATGGTGGTAACTCCCGCTGAAGGGACCCAAATCCAAGAGAAGGGAAGCTAGAAGCCTGTGGCCCAAGGCCTAGGCCACAGTAGCACAGCACCCACCTGGCCCCTTGAGTAGGCATGGCCTTGAAGAATCTGCCCCATGATAGCACATGACAAGTGCCACTCAGAAAAGGCTCTGGGGCAAGGAAGGATGCAGAGAATGGGGTTCTGCTACTGCCACCGCAATGCCAAAGGCACAGGCAGAAGTTCCTGGGTCACTACCCGGACCTTTCCAGGACCAGTCCTGGACCTTTCCAGGCAGCAGGGAGGGGCCTAGAAGAAGAGGTCAGCCAAGGTGGAACAGGAGGGGAAGGTAGTAAGCAAGCAGGAGGGGGACAATGACTCAGAGAAAGAGAGTGAGGTTGAGGGAGAGAGTGAGGGCAAGAACAACCAAGAGAGTGAGGAGGGCCCTGAGAAGGAAATGAAGGTGCACAAGAAAAGGAGGCAGAGGAAGACAACCAAGGAGAGTCTGAGGAGGGAGGAGATGCCACCAAGGCAGAAAGCCAATTTCACCCAGAAATAGAATAGGAAGCAGAGAGTGGCCCAGAGGAAGTGTCCAGACCAGGAGCTTGATTTGAGCGCTAATTGCAAGAAAGATAGGCAGCTCATCTGTTTGCTGTGTCTGAAAGAAAAGTGACCACAACACTCAGAGCAACCAAGAGATCTTTATTGTAGCAGTGCAACAGAGGAGAAGGGGGGGGAGAGAGCACGTGCCAAAGGAGACAGAGAGAGCAAGAGAGAAGAGAGAGAGGGGCCTGGCAGGAGGGAGTTTTTATAGCCCAAATCTAATGGGGTCTCTGGGTCTGCAAGCTGCCTTGTTGGCACACAAGGGGGTTAAGTGCTCCGCCTTGAGCAGGGGGTTGAGTGTTCAGCTTTGGGCAGGGGGGCAAAGCACTCAGCCTTGAGTGGGGGCTTGGGCATTTGGGCTTGAAGCAAACAGATGATAAAGAACCAGAAAGAGGGTTTGAGTGGCCAGGCCATCCTGCACCTAACTTTGTTTGGCAAGCCCTGCAGACAGCTTACTCAGCCTGTCCTGCACCTAACAGTTTCCAGTCATTGAGGATCACCAGGGCCACCAGCTCTACACTCTAGATTAAGCCTTCAAAGAACTAAGAGTAAGTATTGGGCATTGAGAGCACAGGCCTAGGGGTCAGGACAGCTGAGTTTCAATTCAGATGACCTAGCAGTGACTACACTACTCAAAAGCTGGACTATTCAACTTCTTGGGAGCTATTCTTATTCACAGCTGTTCTTTTTGTTTGAACAGCTTGAGAGTCCATGAAGGTATGAACTTTAACCTGAGAAAAACTACAGTACATACAAAATCTATATATATGTATATAATTTCTAAAATATTGTAAGCCTCTGGTCTCTGGATCCCAGGCAAAGCAATCCTTGAAAGTTTTTAACCCCACTTTGGGCAGTGTAAAAATCATCACCATTGTTAAAACTAGTGCCTTGACTGAGAGTTCTTGATGAGGGGATCTCTGTCTACTTAAAAACAGGAAATCATGATTTTATCAAGTGAATCCAAGGGGTGATTCCTCCCTAGGGTAATGGTTTTCATAATGACTTGATGTGTGCCTTGGATTGCTGCTTTCAGGTTCTAGGTGTGTGAAACTTGGTAGGAGAGTAAGAAGGCCAAGGCCAAATGGGGATGGAAAGGAAAGTTCTCAGGTTCTCTCTCTGGCCTTTTACTTATCTTGGACCTTGCTGGTACCATGAGAACAGTGTTTGGCAAGCTTTAGAATTTGGTAAATATTTGTTGAAGGAATGAATTTGCAAATGTATTTGTTTTATGGATTTTTACAACAAGCAAGAGAAACTGCTGTTGTAAATCAAGTGGAGAAGTTTGTGTGATTAGCATTTAGTGATCAGCACATTAGTAAATGTCCTTTCATGATGGCTTTTGCTCCCTAAGCAACCATACAATTGCTGGCATTGGGATCAGAAAAATTGTTCTAGCACTGGGAATTGCACCCAGGGGAGCTTTAACACAGACCCACACCCCAATTTCTTTAATTTTTTTTATTTTGAGACAGAACCTTGCAAATTTGCTGAGGCAGGCCTCTAACTTGTCATCCTCCTGCCTCAGCCGAGTTTCTAGGATTGCAGTCATGTGCCATTGCACCTAGCTGGATAACAAATATTTTGATAATGAAGATCCCTTGTATTCCTCTTATTATTTTAAAGTACACATTCAGAAAGTGTATTAAAACATGAACAGTAACAATTATAAAGCAAATAGTGATATAACCTCCACCCAGGGAAGAAGTAGAATACTAGCAATGTTGACACCACCCATGTCCTTTTCCAGTTACATTCATCTCATCCATTCTCCTGACTTTGGGGTAGTTTCCTTGCTGATCTTTATACTTCTACCACATATGTATGCCTTCATAGATTTATTTGAACTTGACACTATTGGTCTTATGTTTTTATCATGCATTCTTTTGAGTTTTGCTTCATTTTTTAAACGTTTGTGAGATTCCTCAAATGAATTGTGGTTCATTTGTATTGCTGTATTGAAGTCCATTTTATGAGTATTCCACAGTTACTTATTCAGTCATGAAGATGAAGATTTTTGGAGCTTTGCACTGTTAAAGTGTAGGTATAAACATTCTTGTTTATGTGTCCTGGTATATGGTTACTTGTATTTTTAAAATGGTTGATGAATCTAGGAGTGAAATTGCTGAGTCTAATACTACTAATTCAGTAGTATTAGATGCTACCAATTGTTTTCCAAAGTGGTTGTACCAATTTGTACCATCATGAAGAGTATGAGTTCTTGTTGCTCTATATCTTCACCACCTCTTCCTATTGTAGAGTTTTTATTTTTGTCAATCTGAAGGGTATTTATTTAATGAATGGTATCTTAATGTGGTTTTCATTTGCATTTCTCTGGTTACTATGATTTTGAGAATCTTTTGTATTTCTTCTTTTTGTGAAGTATCCAGTCAGGTCTTTTGCATATTTTCTATTAGATCATATATGTTTTTTCTCATTAATTTACAGGTATTTTCCATGCATTTGTTGTTTTACTTCTTTTTTGTTTTGTATGGGTTTCAAATATCTTCTAACTTGTATTTTTTCTTTTTTTAAAAAAAACAGATTGTTCTTTGAATGAAGATTTTAACATGCTAAAATTTATCAATACTTTTTGTTTATGGTTTGTGCTTTTTTGATCTTATTCAACTTAGTGTCAATTTTTGATTAGTGGAAGTAGAGGTCCATTTTATGTTTGCTTCATACAGATAACCTGTTGGTCTAGCAGCATTTACTGAAAAGAACACCTTTGGCCAGGTGTGGTGGTGCAGTGACTTTCAAGGCTGAGGCAGGATATTTGTAAGTTCAAGGTGAGCCATTTAGTTGGATCTTGTTTCAAGAAAAAAAAAAAAAGGCCTGGGAATTTAACTCAGTTCAGTCCCCAGTATTTCCCCCCACCTAAAAAAGTTGCTTTATATACTGATCTGCTGTGCCATCTGTGATATATCAAGCATTTGTGAACATGTTTCTTGGCTTTTCTTTTCTGTACTGTTGTAGTATACTTCTGTGTACTGTTGTCGTATATTTCTGTGTGAACAAGATGTTTTTCCAGCTTTTAAAATCTGATAGAGCTGGATCCTTCTACTTTGTTCTTCTACCAGAGTGTCTCAGTCAGCCTTATTCTTTACATTTTGTAGAATAGAACTATAAAACATTTTTTAGAATTGTGATTTTTTGTATTATTTTTTAATTATTTATTTGTTTATTTACTTATTTTGCATTATAATTTTTTAAAACTTTTTTTCAGGACATTTTGGGTAATTTTTTAAATATTGTATTGAATTTATAAACCAATATAGGGTGAATTAATACCATTACAATACGAAATCTTTTGATTAATTTCTTTAGATTTCACTGCTTCACAATAATATATTTTTTCCTGAAAGATCCTTTACATTGTGAAGTTTATTTTTAGATATTTCAAAATTTTATACTATTATAAAAATGTTTTTAATTTTTTTTAATTATGTATAGAAATTTGATTAAATTTTATATTGGTTTTTATATTAAACTATCTGCTAAGTTCTCTTACACATTCTAATAATTGTAGAATTTTTCTACCTTAAAACCCTTGCAATCAAATAAGGAAAACAAACGATTAACATTTTTGAGCACTTTTAATACTAAACTCTATGCTATGTACTTTACACATACTTCTTTGCTTCTTAAAGAGATGTTATTAGTATTTGTTTCACAGTTGACTGAGGGAAGTTAAAGAATCACACAGCTAACAAGTAGACAAGCTGAGATCCAGGTCTCTCCCACAAGTTTCTGCTGACCTTGAACAAATTACTTAATTTTTCTGTTTTCCATCTGTAAAGTGGGAGTAATTGCTCTTGAGGGGCTCTAGGACAATGAAAGAATGGATATTAAAGCTTCTGAAAATCTCAAAGGCTCATTCAACCCTAATATCTGGCATTTTTTTCTAATCATTCCTGTGGGTAGTATTACATGCCCAGAGGCAGGATGGCAGGATGGTTAAAGAGCACATTTTCTAGAACTCAGTTGTTTGAATGCCATTCCTGGCCATGTCATTTATGAACTGAGAGACTTTGGTAAATTTCTTAATCTCTTTGCACTCAGCTGTAAAATGTGAATGTTGCTGTATATATACCTCCTAGAAGAATTATACCTGTAACATTCTTAGAACCATAATTGGCCTTTAGAAGTGCTGACTTCTAAAGTTTTTATGTTTAGGTCACTCACTTGAATGAAGAATTTGAAAGCTAGAAATATAGTTCATAGCTTGACAATTGAAACCAGAATTTTTTTTTTATAAAATTCAGCAGAAATAATGATTTATCTTTAAAGCTTAATGATTTACACAAATCCAAGATTAAATGAGATAGGACTAATTAGCATTATTTTAGCAGCCATTCCCTGAGCAGTTCCTAGGCCCTTAGTCTTGAGTACTTCTAAAACATCCTTGGTAACTAATGCACAACAATGTGACTGTACTTAATACTACAGGACTGTAACTTTAAAATGGTTTAAATGGTAAAATTTATCTTTCGTAGCATACAGTCTACTCTAATTCATCCTCTCAAAATGCCTATGAAGTAAGTATTATTTCTATTTTAAGTGAGGAAACAGACTTAAAGGAATTTAATAACTTTCCCAAAGTCACCCAGTTAGTGTGCTGCAGAGATCTGAAGGCATGTCTCAACACTTTTGCAACTGTGCTTCTAAAAGGGGATACTGTGGTACCCTGACTGCTCTGAGGCACAGTTAGAATGGATAAGGTGTCTAATGGTCACAGGACTATATGGTAGATGTAATGAACTGAAATTGAGGGCTTGTTATAAGCTGTAGTGGCCATTTATTTGTATGTAGAATTGTATGTAGAACTTCATTTCTTGATTTAGGAACGTGACTATATTAAATAAAGGATATATTTCACAAGCCCTAGACATACACAGTGATTTATCTTCCTTTGGCATTTTCTATTTAGAGTTCAGTTAGGAGTTTTTGAATTTTGGTAATGAAGTATATACATTTTTATACTTGCTACTATAAAAGTTAATATTCCAGATGTTATATTTGACCTCTGAATTTTAGTTCTTCTGATTGCTAATGACAAGTGCTATACATATTTGTTTTTCACTTGGCGTTTTAATTAGTATCTCTTTGATTTTTTTATTAATAAAAGAAGAAGTGTCTAAAAATGCCTTTTTTTCCCATTGCACTTTGGTTATCATTTTAACTGGTTATCATTTTCATTATATTGCTATACTTGAGGCAATACTCAGGAATAAGCACAGAAATGATTTATCTCCTATCTGCCAACATTCTGACAAAGGAATTTTTTGAACAGCTAAAATTATCTTTTGGTACTAGGGATTGAACTCAGGAACACTAGACCACTGAGCCACATCCCCAGCCCTATTTTGTATTTTACTTAGAGACAGAGTCTCGCTGAATTGCTTAGCACCTCACTTTTGCAGAGGCTGGCTTTGAACTTGGGATCCTCCTTCCTCAGCCTCCAGAGACACTGTGATTACAGGTGTTTGTCTGCAGCCAGGTCTTTGCTAGTTTTAAAGTATTATTTCTATCACTGAGAAATCTAGCCAACCTACCAATTACTGTGGCCTCACACCAACTTTCTATCTCCATCCCAACCTGCATCTTCATCAGTGCCAATGTCTCCCACGGCTCCCCACTACCCTCTGTCCTCAGCTGTCATGCCTGCTAGCCTGTGCCTCCATGTTCCTCAGCTTCCAGCCCCATCATTCCACATTGTTATTCATTCAGCTGACTGATCTGTACCTCCATAACTCACCTCTCACTCTGCTGTGTCCTTAGTCATCACCCAGTGATCCACTCCCTGCATAACTCCCAAGGCCCCTCATTTCTTACATTCTAGATCCCTGGGCCCTCTGACCTGTGCCTGTGTACAGCTCTTGATCCTCCCCATTGCCGCCTCTCCAAGCCACCAGTGTCACTACTATGAACAACTAGGGGAAGGAGAGGAAGTTGTTACTGTCATTCTCACATGAGTGCACAGTACAGGTTACCAGAGGCTCGATTGTGATCATGCCATCTCTCTGGCCATGAATTGAATGTGTACTTATTTTTTCTGGTATTTTAAAATTTTCTCAGTTTTCATTGCTAATGTGAAAAATAGAAATAAAATGCACATAAACAAAATGTCTTTCATATCCTCAATAATTTTAGGAATATATAAAAGATTCATGAGATCAGAAAGTTTGAGAGTCACTGTTCCAGATGTACAAGAAAAAGACAAATAAATAAATAAATAAAAATTTGGGCCAAAGACAGGCAAGTCCTTTTTTAAAAAAATTTCTACAGAGGTTCCCACATGGCGGCTGGCGAGCAGGCAGCATTTTCTGTACCTCCGCAGTAACGGGATCAGAGAGACACATAAATACAGTTGCATGGGACCTGCTGAGGAACTTCTAACAATATTCCATTGAAAGGAGACCTGCCGATAACTAGTAAGTCTGTGGGAGGGGTCAGTTTGTCTCAGGCGAGTGAATCTAGGCAACGCGGATCAGGGACACAATCCCACAGGGACACAATCCCGCCGGCCACGGCAGAACTGCAGTGAACTGCAGCAAACGTACGAACGGCCGCGGCGGACTGGGCCCCGGCAGGCCTGAGTCTGGGAACTGCCTCTGGCGGTTTGGCGCTGCAAACAACACCCCCTCCCCACCCCCCAGCCGGTTCGGAGCAACGCGGATCAGGGACACAATCCCGCCTGCCGCAGCTGAACTGCAGCGAACTGCAGCAAACGTACGAACGGCTGAGGCGGACTGGCCCCCCCCCCCCCCGCAGGCCTGAGTCTGGGAACTGCCTCTGGCGGTTTGGCGCTGCAAACAACACCCCCACCCCACTCCCAGCCGGGAACAACGCGGATCAGGGACACATTCCAGCCGGCCGCTGCCGAACTGCAGCGAACTGCAGCGAACATACAAATGGCCGCGGCCGGACTGGGCCCGCAGGCCTGAGTCTGTGAACTGCCTCTGGCGGTTTGGCGCTACAAACAACACCCCCACCCCCCCCATCCCACCCCCAGCCGGTTCGGAGCTGCAAACCACAAGACCCCCCACCCCCACCCCCACCCCGCTCCCTTGAACAACTCCTGCCCACTGGGCTCTGCAAAGGGCCCCGACCACACAGCAACGGACAAATAGTCCCGACCACTGGGCACTTCGAACAGCCCTGCCTGCACGGGGGAATCAGGAGTGGCGCGGGACCCACCGCACGGAACTCCCAGCTACGGCTCCCACCAGAGGTAACATCTGAGGTCTCTTGCACCAGTTTCCGGGGGCGTGACTACCAGAGGGCAAGCAAATTCGCCGCGGGTCCTCAACCCCAAGCCCTACAAACTTAGGATTCCAGGGAATGGCAAACAGGGAGAGCGTGCCCAGGTGGCCATGAAAACAGGGCACACAGGAGAAGCAGACCTGGAGTGTAGCCAGTATTGTGGTGAGCATTACCGGTGAGCAGACCCGCCCAGTCCGGGAGGAAAAGCTGCTGCACAGTGACAGGCTCCCGCCTACTAAGAAGAGAAGCTTAGCCTGGTGGGCACAGCTTCACCTAATGGAAGAATAGTGAATCGGACTCTAAGACTGCATTTATTAATTTTTTTTTTTTTGTGGATGTTGTGGTTGGGTTTTTGTTGTTGTTGTAGTTGTTGCTGTTTTTTTTAAAAAAGTGTTTTTAAAATTCATTTTATTTTATTTTTTAATTTTAATCCTCATCTCTATTATTACTATTGTTATTTTTTTAAATTCTTTTAAATCTTCAATTTTTTCTTTCTCTTTCTTCTCTTCCTCTGTCTTTCCATTTCTTTTCAATTCTCTTATTCCCCCTTCCTTGAATTCTACCTGGTTACTCTCATTCTCTTTGGTGATTTCTTCCCTTCCCTGCTAATACCTTTCCTCCCAAGCATCAAATAAATTTATAGGAGTAGACAGTAACTCAACAGTCAAACAGAACAAAAAGCAAAATGAGCAGTATGAAAAAGCAAGGAAGAAAAGGAGTACAAACAACACAGGACAGCCCAAACATTCAGAACGACATAGAGTGATCAGAAAAGTGGTCATATAAAGAACTCAGGGAACACCTTAGACAGATGGAATGAAACCTTAAAGAGGACACAAGACAGCAAATTCAAGCAGCGAAAGAACACATTGAGAAGGAATTACATAAAATGATAAAAGAAGAAGTTAAGCATCTATATCAGGAGATAGAGACTATAAAAAAGAATCAAACAGTAATCTTAGAAATGAAGGAAATTATAAACCAAATTAAAATCTCATATGAGAGTATCACTAATAGAGTGGAGCAACTAGAAGCCAGAACGTCTGATAATGAAGACAAAATATATCAACTTGAAAAGAGTCTAGCCAACTCAGATAGGATGGTTAAAAATCATGAGAGAAACATACAAGAGATATGCGATAATATAAAAAAACCAAATTTAAGAGTCATTGGGATAGAGGAAGGGATAGAAATTGAAACCAGGGGAATGAGTAATTTACTAAATGAAATAATTACAGAAAACTTTCCAGAAATAAAAAAGGAAACAGATATACAAATTGTAGATGCATACAGGACACCGAGTAGACCAAATCACAGTAGACCAACGCCAAGACACATTGTTATGAAGATATCCAATATACAGAATAAAGAGAGAATATTAAAAGCTACAAGAGAAAGGAGACAGATTACATTCAGGGGTAAACCAATAAGGTTAACAACGGATTTTTCAACACAGACGCTGAAAGCAAGAAGATCCTGGAACAACGTATTCCAAACACTGAAAGACAATGGATGCCAACCAAGAATCCTGTATCCAGCAAAATTAAGCTTCAGGTATGACAACAAAATAAAAATCTTTCACGATAAACAAAAACTAAAAGAATTTGCAGCCAGAAAACCAGCATTGCAAAGCATCTTGAGCAAAACACTCCACGAGGAAGAAATGAAAAACAATAACCAAAGCCAACAGTGGGAAGTACCTCAGTAAAGACAGACAGAGGGGGGAAAGCAAATCATGGAGAAAAAAACTAAATTGAAAAAAAAAAGAGATAAATAATCAAACATGGCTGGAAGAACAAACCATATATCAATAGTAACTCTAAACATTAATGGTTTAAACACTCCAATAAAGCGACATAGGCTGATAACATGGATTAAAAAAACAAATCCAACAATATGCTGCCTCCAGGAGACACACCTGACTGGAAAAGACATACACAGGCTGAAGGTGAAAGGATGGGAAAAAATATACCACGCACACGGTCCTCGCAAGCAAGCAGGTATGGCCATCCTCATATCGAATAAAATCGACTTCAAGACTAAATTAATCCAAAGGGATAAGGAAGGACATTATATTCTGTTAAAAGGAACCATTAAACATCAAGATATAACAATTATCAATATTTATGCACCTAATAATGGTGCTGTGAAGTTCATAAAACAAATTCTCCTCAAGTTCAAGAATCAAATAGACCACAACACAATAATTATGGGCGACTTCAACACACCTCTCTCACCATTGGACAGATCCTCCAAACAAAAGTTGAATAAAGAAACTATAGAACTCAATACCACAATCAATAACCTAGACTTAACTGACATATATAGAATATATCAACCATCATCAAGAGGATATACTTTTTTCTCAGCAGCACATGGATCCTTCTCAAAAATAGACCATATATTATGCCATAGGGCAACCCTCAGTAAAAATAAAGGGGTGGAGATAATACCATGCATTTTATCTGATCATAATGGAATGAAACTGGAAATCAATGATAAAAGAAGGAAGGGAAAATTCAATATCACATGGAAAATGAACAATATGTTACTGAATGATCAAAGGGTTACAGAAGACATAAAGGAGGAAATCAAAAAATTCTTAGAGATAAATGAAAATACAGACACAACCTATCGGAATCTATGGGACACAATGAAAGCAGTTTTAAGAGGGAAATTCATCACCTGGAGGTCATTCCTCAAAAAAAGGAAAAACCAACAAATAAATGAGCTCACACTTCATCTCAAAGCCCTAGAAAAGGAAGAGCAAAACAATAGCAAATGTAGCAGAAAGCAAGAAATAATTAAAATCAGAGCGGAAATCAATGAAATTGAAACAAAAGAAACTATTGAAAAAATTAACAAAACTAAAAGTTGGTTCTTTGAAAAAATAAAAAAGATTGACAGACCCTTAGCCATGCTAACAAAGAGAAGAAGAGAGAGAAATCAAATTACTAACATAAGATGAAAAAGGCAATATCACAACAGATGCTACAGAAATACAGAAGACAATTAGAAATTATTTTGAAAACCTATACTCCAATAAAATAGAGGATAGTGAAGACATCGATAAATTCCTTAAGACATACGATTTGCCCAGACTGAGTCAGGAGGACACACACAATTTGAACAGACCAATATCAATGGATGAAATTGAAGAAGCAATCAAAAGATTACCAACCAAGAAAAGCCCAGGACCGGATGGGTATACAGCGGAGTTTTACAAAACCTTTAAAGAAGAATTAATACCAATACTTTTCAAGTTATTCCAGGAAATAGAAAAAGAGGGAGCTCTTCCGAATTCATTCTATGAGGCCAACATCACATTGATTCCGAAGCCAGACAAAGACACATCAAAGAAAGAAAACTACAGACCAATATCTCTGATGAACCTAGATGCAAAAGTCCTCAATAAAATTCTGGCGAATCGGATACAAAGGCACATCAAAAAAATTGTGCACCATGATCAAGTAGGATTCATCCCTGGGATGCAAGGATGGTTCAATATACGGAAATCAATAAATATTATTCACCATATCAATAGACTTAAAAATAAGAACCATATGATCATCTCGATAGACGCAGAAAAAGCATTTGACAAAATACAGCATCCCTTTATGTTCAAAACATTAGAAAAACTAGGGATAACAGGAACTTACCTTGACATTGTAAAAGCTATCTATGCTAAGCCCCAGGCTAGCATCATTCTGAATGGAGAAAAATTGAAGGCATTCCCTCTAAAATCTGGAACAAGACAGGGATGCCCTCTCTCACCACTTCTATTCAATATAGTTCTCGAAACACTGGCCAGAGCAATTAGACAGACGAAAGAAATTAAAGGCATAAAAATTGGAAAAGAAGAGCTTAAATTATCACTATTTGCGGATGACATGATTATATATCTAGAAGACCCAAAAGGGTCTACAAAAAAACTACTAGAACTAATAAATGAATTCAGCAAAGTGGCAGGATATAAAATCAACACACACAAATCAAAGGCATTTCTATATATCAGTGACAAAACTTCTGAAATGGAAATAAGGGAAAACACTCCATTCACGATATCCTCAAAAAAAATAAAATATTTGGGAATCAACCTAACAAAAGAAGTGAAAGATTTATACAATGAAAACTACAGAGCTCTAAAAAGAGAAGTAGAAGAAGATCTTAGGAGATGGAAAAATATACCCTGTTCATGGATAGGCAGAACTAACATCATCAAAATGGCGATATTACCAAAAGTTCTCTATAGGTTTAATGCAATGGCAATCAAAATCCCAATGGCATTGCTTGTAGAAATAGACAAAGCAATCATGAAATTCATATGGAAAAATAAAAGACCCAGAATAGCAAAAGCAATTCTAAGCAGGAAGTGTGAATCAGGTGGTATAGCAATACCAGACTTCAAACTATATTACAGGGCAATAGTAACAAAAACAGCATGGTACTGGTACCAGAACAGGCGGGTGGACCAATGGTATAGAATAGAGGACACAGAGACTAATCCACAAAGTTACAACTATCTTATATTTGATAAAGGGGCTAAAAGCATGCAATGGAGGAAGGATAGCATCTTCAACAAATGGTGTTGGGAAAACTGGAAATCCATATGCAACAAAATGAAACTGAATCCCCTCCTCTCACCATGCACAAAAGTTAACTCAAAATGGATCAAGGACCTGGATATCAAATCAGAGACTCTGCATATGATAGAAGAAAAAGTTGGTTCTGATCTACATATTGTGGGGTCGGGCTCCAAATTCCTTAACAGGACACCCATAGCACAAGAGTTAATGGCAAGAATCAACAAATGGGACTTACTTAAACTAAAAAGTTTTTTCACAGCAAGAGAAACAATAAGAGAAGTAAATAGGGAGCCTACATCATGGGAACAAATATTTACCCCTCACACTTCAGATAGAGCCCTAATATCCAGAGTATACAAAGAACTCAAAAAATTAGACAATAAGACAACAAATAACCCAATCAACAAATGGGCCAATGACCTGAACAGACACTTCTCAGAGGAGGACATACAATCAATCAACAAGTACATGAAAAAATGCTCACCTTCTCTAGCAGTCAGAGAAATGCAAATCAAAACCACCCTAAGATACCATCTCACTCCAGTAAGATTGGCAGCCATTAGGAAGTCAAACAACAACAAGTGCTGGCGAGGATGTGGGGAAAAGGGTACTCTTGTACATTGCTGGTGGGACTGCAAATTGGTTCGACCAATTTGGAAAGCAGTATGGAGATTCCTGGGAAAGCTGGGAATGGAACCAACATTTGATCCAGCTATTGCCCTTCTCAGACTATTCCCTGAAGACCTTAAAAGAGCGTACTACAGGGATACTGCCACATCGATGTTCACAGCAGCACAATTCACAATAGCTAGACTGTGGAACCAACCCAGATGCCCTTCAATGGATGAATGGATTAAAAAAAATGTGGCATTTATACACCATGGAGTATTATTCTGCATTAAAAAATGACAAAATCATGGAATTCGCAGGGAAATGGATGGCACTAGAACAGATTATGCTTAGTGAAGCTAGCCAATCCCTAAAAAACAAATACCAGATGTCTTCTTTGATATAATGAGAGCAACTAAGAATAGAGTAGGGAGGAAGAGCAGGAAGAAAATATTAACATTAAACAGAGACACGAGGTGGGAGGGAAAGGGAGAGAAAAGGGGAATTGCATGGAAATGGAAAGAGACTCTCGTTGTTATAATAAACTACATATAAGAGGTTGTGAGGGGAAAGGGGGAAAAAACAAGGAGAGAAACGAATTACAGTAGACGGGATAAAAAGAGAAATGGGGGGGAGGGGGATAGTAGAGGATAGGAAAGATAGCAGAATACAACAGTTACTAGTATGGCATTATGTAAAAATGTGTATGTGTAACAGATGTGATTCTGCAATCTGTATTTGGGGTAAAAATGGAAGTTCATAACTCACTTGAAACTAATGTTTGAAATATGATATGTCAAGAGCCTTGTAATGATTTGAACAACCAATAAAAAAAAATTTCTACAGATACACAATAAACATGGCTTAAAAATATAGTTTTCTAATAAAGATGTGCAAATAAAAAGCAAGACACTATTTTGCTTACTTATAAGATTGATTATAAAAGTATAATAAATAGCTGGTTGAAAGGCATTTTAGCAGAATAGATCAGAAGCTTATGTTTCTTTTGACTCTTTTTGGAAATATGTTCTATAGAAATTATTGAATGTGTCTGAAGATTCAACATATTTATCATGTTTTGTTTTTGCTATAATATTAAAAATTTTCTAAAATCCAGATGATATTTAGAACAAACTTCCAGTGGAAGAAAAGCACTTATAATGTGTTTCCTTTCTTCCTTAGCTGTTTTGGTGGCCATCTAATGTTTAATTGTGTGGAACTATAATTAATCCGAACCTGACTACCCTTTCCTTACGTAGCATGTATAATGAATGTCAAATGATAACCAGTCAGATAGAACACTTGGAGTAATTGGTGGTTTTGTTCTTTCACCAAAAACATTTATTTTAGCTTTTAAAAACAGTTTTGGACCACAGCGAGACAGAAGGGGAGATTAGCCTAGATGTTCCAGAGACTAGAGATGCCCAGTGTAGAGTTTACTTGGGGCACTTTGCCCAGCACACTTTCAATAGAACACACAGTTACTCTAGGGATTTTGAAGCTGTGTATATCAGGATTACATATTTATTCCTTTTTTATTCAAAACATCCATTTATGTACTGCAAGTGGTCAAAGTAGGAAAGGTAGTAATGTTGTGTGTGTGTGTGTGTGTGTGTGTGTGTGTGTGTTTGTGGTTGGTGTTTTGATTTTGTTTTTTTTTCTGAATAGATGTGCTCATCTATCTGTAAGCTCCATTGCATAGATAGCACAAAGTAGGCCTAATATTTCACTCAGGTTAGTCAGCATTATCATTTTTTAAGGAAACAAATACCTTAGAAACAAATCACAGTCTGCCTTAACAAAGTATGATCATGCTAATGAAAATTTAATCTTCTTTGAGGGCTATGGTCAAAATCCAAACTGCAGGACAATGTTTAGAAAAAAATGGAATATAAAGTGTTGAGTTCAATTTAGATACCATCAAAGTCTTCATCATCAAATCCAGTGTCATCAAACTGAATTCATCATCTCCAGGACCGTATGTATCAGGCTCATTGATTTTAGGCTGCTCCAGAAGCTCGCAGTAAACCCCAACTTCTAGCTTCAATTTGCTTTGTATTTTAAAATTACATCAGCTTTGTTATTCTGGTTGTCTTGGAGAACAACCAATATAATGTCTGGTGTATTTCTCCAAACCTTTTTTTCTCAATTTCTCTCTGATGTGACAAACCTTTTCACTCCATTGAAATTCATTGCTTCTAATGGTCCATTTCCCATCATTCTGATTCCCTGAGCACACTCTTGCCCTTCCTCTTGAATACCAGCTCTTTCTTCAGACTCATTCTCATTCCTTCCTCTGCCTCTTTTCACCTCCTTCACCTTTATTCTTGGGCATGGCAGTGAAGGTGGACTCCCAGAATCTCCGATTTCCCTCCTATTGCATGGGGGGCGGCGGAGTGCACTCATCAGAGCAGCATGACAGGCCACACAAAGAGCACCCAGGAACACGCAGGCTCCTGGAGGCCAAGTTGTAGGACCAGAGAGTCTGCAGAGTTCTTCCAAGAGTCTGGGCTCTACCCAGCTCCGCCCTCGCCCAAGCTCGCCAGCAGCAAATGGCCTTTGCCATGTTTATTCTTTAAAAGGAAAATTTGCAAGGTATGTGGCTATGACTTCATATTTTAGAGCAGTTACTGCAATCCAGCCATGGAAATTTTCAGGGTGGGGGCTGAATTCTATTATGTTCATTACTTCATTATTTGTACTATTATTTATTAAGCCCCCAAACCAAATAGCTTTAAGAAGCACTGGGCATCAAAAAGGATAAGAACATTCCCAAATAATTATCCTATGTACAGTAATATAGTAGCTTGCTTTTGTTTTGAAGTGATTTAAACACAGTAGCCAGGTTCTTCCTATAGTGTTTTAAATGAGCTGTTAAATTATTCCAAGTTTTCTAATAAAACTAAGTTATTATATGTTTGTTACACATGTGTTAATGAGAAGAGAACAGTTTTCTAACACATCAAGGTACATATAATACTAATAGGTAGGTATACATAATACTTACCTACTAGTCTACTCATTTAATTACATATTATGTTTTTATAGGTAAAACAATGTCCATAAACTTCGAAGCAAGAGTACAGTTGTCAAAAAGAAGCATCAATTAATAGCTGAATTTAAAACTGAATGTGGCCTGTTGCAGTGGACAGAAGAACTTCTTAAGCAACATCATGAAAATATTCAACATCTGCTGGTCATATGATATTATCTTGGGCTGCTGTAAATCCAAATGCCAGGTGGTTTATTAGTTACAGCTTTATATTTAGGTCATGGTTTTACTGGGGGAAAACATAAATTTTTTAGTTTTCTCTGATTAACTACAGAGATGTCATATAAATGGATTCATTTATTTTAAATATAGCAGTAAGCGCAACAGTACTATGTTAAAAATATGTGTTCTCACTTTAGGGTTACTAATAGAAGCTGAAGTCCAAATAGGTTTTTTTGTTTTGTTAACTAGTTAATATGGGAAGAGAATGACTGTAAAATATTTATTTATCATGGCCTCCTAGGTAGGAATTTCTAAGCATATACTTCCAAGGAGCTTCTGAAAGAAATATTCAGGAAGGGTGCTCTGTGGAAATTTACCTGCAGGCTTATCCCTTATGTGTTTGTGGTTTAGTTATAAGAAAAAAAAGCTAAACTCAGAGTAGTAATGAACAAAGCTCTTCTCACTGTGGATGCCAGTGTCTGTGAGTTTTCTTGGTTTGACTCCCCCCACCCCCCACTCATGGGTAATCAGTTTCATCAGGATGCTGATCACATGCTAGCAATAGCTGGTAGAGGTAAATAGAATTTCAACCAGTTGTGGTTCCTTTTAGCTGACAACATGAACTTTTCTGTTTCATGCTGATTAATAATTGTTTTCTTCTAGAAAATTTAAAATTGAAAATTTACTGTTCTAACAGCACTAACTTTAAAATTGATAGTAGCAACTGCATTGTGACTTCAAATTATTTTCTTATTTCCATTGTGTGTTTTTGTTGCTGTTGTTATTATTGATTTACCTATAATTATTTCTTCAAATCAAACATTTGGAGATTTTCAAGTTACCATTCTGTTATGGATGTCCAGCTCATTTCTACTGTAACCAGAGGACATACTTTATGATGTCAGTCCTTGGAAATTTGCTTATTCTTGCATTATGGCCCAGCACATGGTCTGCATTGGTAAGTATTCTATGTGCAATTGAAAAGAATGTATATTTTACAGTGGTTGGGAATCATATTCTATATATGTAAATTTAAATAAATGTGTTAACACTAATACTCAAATTGTCCATACCTTTTTTGATTTTATTATCTGCTTCTTGCATCAGTATTAAGAGAAATTTCTTAAAAATTTTAATTTATTATCTATTTTCACTTTAAGTTCATAGGAGAACTTTTTGTTTTATATTTTTTTCTTAAGTTGAGTTCCTTGGAAATAGAGCCAAGAAGGGAATTCCTATACAAGTGATTTTGTGAGGTAGTGCCTCCAGAAGGAAGGACATGGATCAGCACAAAATTGCCATTAAGGACCAGGTGTCAGTTGGAGTCAAATTCATTCTGATCCCTGGAGGAAACTGAGCAAATTGCACCACAGAGTTGATTATACTTTGAGGCAAGGAGGTTGGCCATTCCTAGCCCCGTGTCAGTCAGTCATCAGCTTTGATAGGGGAAAACCTCTTAAGTGAGGAGGTTCCCAGTTGGCTGAGGGCATGCTCTGCATAAGTGGGCACTTGTGAACCATTAGCAGTCAGCACAACAGTTTGCAGGTGAGATATGATATATGAGTGGAGAACAACATCCACTAAGTCCACCTCTTCCACTGTGGAAACCTGCTTATTTGTCATATTAAACTCACGACCCAAAATATACCTTCTACAAGATTCTGATTGGTCAAAATTTCTAGTAGGAAGATTAGTACACAAATTGAAATTTTCTTATTATATTTGTTCCTGAGAACATAATAGGTAGTCAGCATCTCCTTCCTCTATTCCATGGCTGAGTGTCCCCTCCAAAACTCAGGTTGACATTTAATTGCCAGTGCAACAGTGTTGAGAAGCAGGACCTTCATGAGGTGATTAGACCATGCATGAGGACTCTGCTCTCATGACTGGATTCATATTGTCGTTACTGGTTCACTTAGGGAATTATGCTTCCCTTTCAGACAATGTTAAGCTCTGTGGGTTTAGATGTTCTGATTCCCAGAGTAGGTATGCTTGTGTTATAAGGTTCTCAAAACTTAATGCTCTAGGGCTTGGGATATAGCTTAGTTGGTAGAGTGTTTGCCTTCTGTGCACAAATCCCCGAGTTCAATCCCCAGCACCACACATACTTACCCCCCAAAACCAAAACAACAACAACAAAAAAAAAACCACAAACTTAGTTCTCTGACTACCATCTGATTACTTGGGCTCTTCATGCCAACAATCCAGGGAAAAAAGTTATATTGGCAGGATATTATAAAGTGTATAAAGTGATACAGACATTGCTATATAATGGAGACAGAAATAAATCATTTGGCACTTAGGTAATTTGTTGAGACATCTTCCTACTGTCATGCACAATTTTAACTGTAACTGGGCAAGTCTAGCAACCATAGCCTAATAAGGGCACAGTTTTTATAGTCTCCCACCTCCCAAGGATGAAGGATTGGATCATCCTACCAGTAAGTCATCTAGATCAGAAGCAGTCATCTAGATGAGAGGCAGTTCTAGCTGAAGGTGAGGGAAGCCTTGAACACAAGCCTTTATCCATTTTCTACTGCTAGAACAGAATACCACTGACTGGTAAATCAGAAACATAGAAGTTTATTTGGCTCATATTTCTGAAGGCTGAGAAGCCCAAAGGCAGGGGTCTGGCATCTGTTAATGCCTTTGTGCTATGTCATAATACGACAAAAAGGCAAGAAAAGACAGGAAAATCAGGTCAAACTCATCCTTTTAATCAATAATCCACTCCCATAGGAGCTCAGGATTGGCCTCTGTTGCTGGTACATCAGACAGTTGACACTGACAGTGGCTACATGAACACTGGTGAGGAAAGAGAGCCCAAGACTGTTTGACCCTGACATAGTCTCCATCACTGCCAACATAGTGGTTCTGTTCAGGAGCCCATTTGCCAAGCTTTGAGTGGTCAGTGACAGAAACTGGTTGACATCCCTGGCCAAGTCATCCTTTCCTTCTGGTTGTTCGGTGTCTTTTCTGCAGTGGGCATTCCCTGGTGAATATGGGATGAAAAGGTGATCACACAGAGTGCCTACTCCCATAGGTCCATTCACATGCCTCTTCCCTACACCTTCCTGTCTTCAGACTTCCGGTGTTGCTATCTTGCTTCTTCTAAACCACTGACCAGCAATCTAGCTATTTGCTGTTGCCCAGACCATACAGGTTAAAGTGGGATTGAAGAACCTCAAGTGAGTGTGTGGAGATACCCCATCCTAGACTCACCACCTGTTCTCTTCTCCATCAGGACCCTGATTTTGGCATAGAATAGTTTCCTAGACTCATATAGCTCATCCTTCTCTGAAAATTTGTCCATCTTATAGTTAAATCCTGTGCCTTGTTTTCAGTTCCCTCTTCCCTTCAACAATAAGAAATGAGGGTTTATTTAAAACCCTGCAAGGAGGTTCTCTGACTTTGCTTTAAATTACTGATTAGTGGATATGGACCTGTCATTTGATTTCTTCAACCATCATAGAACTTAGCAACATTCCATTGTCCTTAGTGTTACTGTTTCCCCTCAAAAGCCAGTTCACCATCCTTGTATCAGTTCAAATCCTCTAAGAAGCACACACCAAAATAGGATTAGATGTTTATTGAAGGGAACACTTGTAAAGAATAAAGGGAAAGGAAGAGAAAGAGACCAGGAGAGCCTTCAGATTGTGTTACAGGTTCAATATCTGTGCAAGGAGAGGGAGGAGGGAGAATTGGTAGGAGGAGCTTCATCTGCTATTTGATCCATTTTTTGAATTCTTAATGTCAGTTATGTTTCTCAGTTCTAGGATTTCCATTTGGTTCTATTTATAGATTCCAGTTGTTTGTAATCTCCAACTTTATTTTTTAAAATACGTTAATCACAACTATTTTAAAGTACATATCAGATAAATTATTTCACTTGAGCATCTATTGCTATTATCTATATTTTTCCTCTTGATTTTCAGTCATTTGACTCTATTACTTTGCTTTCATACAAATTTTAAGCGTTAAATGTGATTGAAATTTCAAGGCCCAGCTGTATTTGTGTTTGGTTTTTGATTTTGTTTTTTCCTGTGCTGGTGATTGAGCTCAGAGCCTTGCACATGCTAAACAAGTGCTTTATCACTTGAGCTACACCTCATCCTTTTGTCTTCCTTTAAAGAGAATGCAATGTGTTTTCTTTTTTTCTGGAAGGTAACTTTGATCTATGTAAGGGTGGTTTTTGTTAGAGTTGACATTTTTTAGTTGTAGCTTACTCCTAAGATAGAGTCTCCAAATCTATGGCAGAAGCCTAGACAATGGTTTTGACTTGTAGAGCCTAGGTCTTACTCCAAGATTATACCCATACTTCTAAGGAAGTAGCTCTTCTGAGACTTCAGCTGATAGCCTAGGGCATTTAGCAAGGCCTCTACACCTTGAGAAGGCTTGAATCCCTACTTCCATTTCCCTAGCAGTGTGAAACTGTTGATATCCTTGCTCAGCTCTTTAACAATCATCTGCTTATTTCCACTTGGTTTCTGAGAGTCCTACTCTGCTTGTGCACAGCTCAGGATTTTTGACAATGCTTAAAGAGGAAATCACACTGAAATTTTGGGCTAATTCTTTGTAATTCCCCTCTACCCTTTGTTTTTATTATTTCCCTTCTATCTCTTAAAATCCTAGGCCAAAATCCCAACTCTTCCTCATTTATCTTTCTCACCTTTTGGTTCTTCCATTCTCTTGGAACCACCTTCAGAAAGGTTTCCAAACCAACCATTCATTCCACTGCAATTTTTCTTGTCAGATCCCAAATACCTTTCCATTGCTAACTCCAATGATCAGTTCTTAGTTCTTTTCTTACTTGATCTTTTAGCAATATTTCATATTTGACCTAGTTTATCACTACTTCTTCGTATATTTTTTTCCCTTGTCTTCTAGGGTGCTATACTCTCTAGAACTTTCTCCTAAACTATACCTCCTGCTTCTATTCTTTTGCTAGAGACTCACTCCTTCATTTCCTTATGGACTTAGTTCAGCTATCACTTCAGGAAAACCTTTCCTAATCATCGTATGATTTAAGATTTTAACCCCATTCTTACCTCACACAATCTGTATTATTTATTTATTTATTTATTTGCATGTTGCTTAGTTTTCCCACTAGAAGTAGTAGGCTCAGTGGAGGGAAGGGATTTCCCTCCCCCCTTTCTTTGTGCACTGCTATCTTCTGGTGCCTAGAGCTTTGCTTGGCACAGTTAAACATACAGTAAATATTGGGCGAGTGAGCAAATGCAAGAACAACTATCCCCTAAGAATTCATTCATTCATCAGGTATTTATTGAGTATGACCCTGTTTCAGGTTCTGTACTTATATGTAGTGTTATTGTAAAGACAACAATTAGAAATATCTTTTTTGCACCTGAAGATACCATAGTTGAAAGCTAGTATAGTTTGGTTGTAGGTCATGTCTTGCTGCCCGCTTCCTGGTCTTGGGACTGCACTTGTGGCTGGGATGGCACCTGGCGATCATCCAGGAGGCAGAGCTGTGGGTGGTGATGGAAAAAACAGACCATCACCAGGATAGATCCAGAACTCTTCCGCCCTCGTGGACAGCTCTTGCCTTTCTTACAGACTATGAGATGGGTGTACACGTGAACTCACTCCACCCCTCTGACCTTTATCCTGATTGGCTCCTGTGCAGTATATAAGCTGTGTGTGCTTCCTCAATAAACAAGATCCAGATCCTGCTTGGACTCTTCTCCCTGGCACATCTGATTGTCCTACTTGAGGGAGGGCTGAGTGCTCGAGGGAGGGCTGAATGTGGGATGCCCGTTGACCTTTAGCTTTTTGGCTCCTTCTGGTCGGGGCGTGCTTTCCCTGCTTCTCCCGCTGGTCAGGAGGAGACAGGCAGCTAAAAACTTGAACAGTTGGTAACATGGAGAGGTGTGTAATTGAATGAAGTAATATTAAAAGTCATTAAGATTGTCCTTTAGACTTCTAACCAAACTTCTTATTTATAACTTTTTTGTAAAATATGAAGTCTACATACTTCATATGGCTTCCTGCAAAACAATGACACCCATTTGTGTTTTTTTTTATCTTACTTACAGCAAACTACTGAGAAGAGAAAGGTTTATATCTGCTATATTTACACCCAAGATGAGCTACAAAGGGTATCAGCACTGAAGAATGAAGTTGATGAAATGAAAGGACAACCTCATTGACACTTCTGAAATTGTGATTACACTTTCTTTTTCATTTCTGTATTATCTTCTACTGCTGGAAAACAGATGTTTTTGTGTTTGTTTTATTTTCAGTGAAACAATCATATTTTCTTCTCTGCAGTGTGTTTTATGTTCTTTCATCTGTTCCTATTAGTCTCTCTTTTTTGGGGGGAATGGGGGTACTGAGGGCTGAACCCAGTACCATTGAGTCACATCCTCAGACCTTTATAATTTTAATTTTGAGAAAGGGTCTTGCTATACTCTGAGACTGGCCTTGAATTTATTGGCCTCCTGCCTCACCTCCTGAGTCTCTGGGATCACAGGCATGTGCCACGGTGCCCAGCTTTATTTTTGTCAATCTCTTTTGAATTTTTTTATTTTAATAAGGATGTTCAACATATAATAATTTATGTATATTGTGAATTTTTAGATACATGTATCTAACTTTAAAGAATTTTGTTCAAAAAAAAGTAAGTTTTCTCAAATTATACCTCTGTACCTAATGAAATTATCTCCTTTTCATGTATGTCCTTGGTATTTCTGTATCTTCAGGGCTGCTGTTCAGCCAGAAAGCACTGGCACATTTTCATCAGGCATTGTACTATTAAATTTTTTTCTTGTTGGTAAATAGCTGCCTCAAACACTCAAAGTAACTTTGTCTACATTGGTCATTCCCCTAGAACATTCTGGATTTTACCAAAATTTTCCTCAAAAAAAAATAGCATTTACTACAGAAGCAATCTCCAGGACTCTGTTTGTCCCTATAACTGGTATCTATTCTAACTGGTCATTAATTGTGCTATTCTGATTATTAAGTATTTTTAATATCATTCCATTCATATTTATGTATTTTTATATATCTTACCTAACCATATGTATTTAAATAGTACAAAATTATTGTAGTCTGTATAGGAAAATTTGGAATTTATTTGATTCATTCAATGTTAAGGCTTCAAATGGTTTTAAAAACCAAAGTTTTTTTTCCCATTAAAGTCAGGTACAGATCAAATGGGAGATACTCTTTCTAACTGCTTAATGTTCTAAGTAGTGTTGGACACCTTATAAACCAGGCAGTTTCCAGGAACTCTTAACCTTATTTACTCAGTGGTAAAATGGGGATAATAGTACTTATTTAGTGGATCACTGAAAGAATAAACTGGGTCAGGGCTGGTGTTGTGACTCAGGGGTAAAGCGCTCAGCTAGCATGTGTGAGGCTCTGGGTTCAATCCTCAGTACCATGTAAAAATAAATAAAATAAAGGTATTTTTAAAAAAAGAAATGAGCTGCATTAAATAAATTATTTAGTAAGTGCCTTACATATGAAGATCATCGTGAAAATGGTGACTCTCCTGATCCTGGATCCTTCCGTCAATACTTTCAACCCATTCTTGTTAACTTCACCCTAATTTCCTAGAATTTGAGTCACTGTGACAAAGGAATTTTTTAATTTATTTTTTTATTCTTAAGGGATGCTGAGGATTAAATCCAGGGTCTTGCACATACAAGGCAAGTGCTCTACCACTGAGTCACAACCCCAGCCCACAATAAAGGATTTTGCACACTTAAGCATTGGATGCACACTGGCAAGTTGCCAATTCTTCAGCCTTTTTCTTCCATTCCTCACAGTTGTGGGATGGAATGTGATTCTATACCCTCCACTTTCTTAGATTCCAATAGTCACTTAACAGACTCTAGTTTCTCAGTGGTCTACCTTGAGATGGTTTTATCTTACTGTTACTCTGTCTTAAAGAGTTTAGTGTCAGCTTGCTTTCAGGGTGGTTTGTATACTCCCAATAATGGGAAAAACAGGTATTATAAAAAATTTTTTTAAAAAACTGTTTTTATAACTCGACTCTAAGCCAGTACATGTGGTACTGATGTTACTGACCATGACCACAAAGATTGCCCAGCAGATGAATAGCAAGATGGGAGGAGCCCTCTGGAAGGTGAAGGCATTACCTTCTCTTTTATTTGTACAAGGTGAAGTTTAAGAGTCTACTTTTTTTAATCTAACCATTAACTTTTGTTAATATTCTGTTCTAAATTTACTACTTTTTTTGAAAAAAGTTGGAAAAGACAATGTTCATTGATATTGACTGTTTCCTCAATATTTTAAATCAGGGAAGGCAAGTGAAGGATTTGTGGAAAGCACCAATGAGGAATTAGACAAGTGAGTAAGCTTTGGCAGATATTCAGTTGGTCACCATCTGTGCACCAAACAGAAGAGGTGGACGTGATTCATATTCATTGGGAGTTTAGACAAGTAGTTCTTAGACATGAGCTGTCCCAATTTTCTGGCATAGTTATACTCCCTACTCCCAAAATATTTTGCATGAATGATTAATTCATTTTTTTCTAGCAGAGCACAAAAGAAGCAGCTTACAATACCTGCTTTTGTGTAGTTCTTTGGGTGAGACAGTTGGCATCACAGGGCTCTCAGCATATCATGAGATAGAGATTAAGTTGTTGGCCAAGCCACATTCTCATCTGGAGGCTTGTGGTCCTCTTCTAGGCTCTTGTGGGTGTGGCAGAAGTCATTTCCTTCTGGCGGTAGCACAGAGGTCCCAATGCCTTGCTGGCTATCAGCTCCAGGTCAGTCTAGGCTCTTAGAGGTTTTCCACATTTCTTTGCACACCCCCTTACCTCCCATCTTCTGACCAGCCAGGGCACATCAAGTTCTTGCTGCTAGAGGCCTGTAAGTATAGAATCTTGACTTCTTCAGGCCTTTCTATGTAACATACCACTAAAGGAGATGTGCATCTGTATTTCCACACTTCCCCTTTTTCTCCTTGAACCATTCCCCCCTTATCCTTAGAGTAGAAAACATACAACACTTTAAAATGAGTGTGTAGCCCTTGTGTATTTGATATGTGGTCCTCACAGATTTCCCACTGTCACCACCACAATAGATGTCTGTGTTCTATTAGAGAATAATTCCAGAGTGTTCTTTAGGGAAAATCAATCTTCATTTGCACACATTACATCATTTTCCCAAGGCATTCTCCATTTCAACACAATATTTTGTATGCATTTTTCTTTGAAATTAGAAAATAATGTTTCAATAATAGGAAGACAGTGTCACCATGCACTGAGTGGACATTTGGAAACATTTTCTAGGTCCAAATACTGGCAGTGCAGCAGAGAAAACAGAACTAAATGCCAATGGTAAATCACGGAGGTTAAATCCTGATAAGAGGCAGACACATAAGGATAGCACACAATGTCAGGTGATCAGGTGTGCTCACTCTGAAGTGAACAGTAAAGGGATAGCAACTTGGGATATCTTATGATTTTAGTGGACATGTTGAAGTTGTCACAATAGCTGTCACTCTTGCAAAGCAAGTTGCTCCCACAGATGATTATCTGGATGAGCCATTGCTTAAGACACAGAGACCAAAGCAGGAATCTCCAGGAACTTGGTCACATTTCCCAGCAGATGAAACTACAGTAGTCATGCAGGTTGACAACATGAATAATTTGTAGTAATGTTAACAGTTCTTATTTATGTGTACTCAAAAGCCCTTGTAAGGTGATGAAGATATCAGAAGAGAGTGATACCTTGATCATTATAGATATGTGAAAGGGTTGATACTTAATTGGATTCTTTGGCTACTGGTGTGTGTATGTATGTATGTATAATGGACATATATACACATATGGGTTTTGTCATACATTAATTCAGAATCCAAATGATTCTGAAATTTTAAGATTCCAGCTCATTTATTTTTTCAGCAAACAGGTGGTAATCTCAATGTATCTTCTAGGCACCAGGAGAGGAGCTTGCGGATGGATTGATGAGCTGTTTGCCAGTTCAGCTTTGGGGTTCATTTACCAACTCTACATCAGTAGTTTTCCACAATTGGAGATAGTGCCCCCAGAGACCATTCATTCATGATTGAAAACACTTTTTTGTTGCCACACTGGGATGGCGGTGTGCTGGCATGTAGTCCAGCAGGTAGAGATAAGAAATGCTGCAAAACATCCCACTGTGCATGACACAACCACACACACCCCCACATCACCAAGAGTTGTCTGTCTCAAATTTCAATAGTTCTGTTGTTGAGAACCATAGACTAAATAAATAAATAAATGACAGAGACCCTGGACTACTCTGAAGTTGGAGGCTGTGATTGAAACTGTCTTGAAAGTTACAGTGTTGAAAGGTGAACCCTGACATTATCAAAAATAGCAGAGGCCAGATTGTCTCAAGTGGGGGTTGATTTACATCCTTGTAGGTACCTTGAGTTGCTGGTTTAGAAACATAACCACGTGTGCCACAATCTTTTGTGGTCTACTGAGATGGAGTGGAAGGTGGTCAGCTTCAGGCCTTGCTTGACCATGTAATACCCCAGCTCATGAGCTACTTAGAAAATCAGTACACACATAGGTGAGCACATAAATTGTCCAGTTCAGATGATGTAAGCTGTACCGAGAAAAATGTGTTCTCAGGGAGGGGAAAAAAAAACAACAACAAAGTGACATGTGAAGAGATAGAAAGGGCTTGATGCACACAGTGGGCTTCAGTGATTCGCACTAAGTCAGGGTGCAGAGAAGTGTTGTGGCAGCATCTTTCCCTTGTTTCTTTTTATGGAGCACTGTGTGGAGCACTCAGCCTTAGAGGTTCATAGATTTCTGTAAACAACAACATTTCTGTGGATTGCAGGTATCACTCCTTTGATCCCAGAGTTTCTAAGTCTCTGTGCTGGGGCTCCCTCTCCCCTGTCTCCTCAACCTTTCTGTTTGTGGGGCTTGATGCCCAGCAGAGTCAGCAGGAGTAGTCCTGAGGTTGAGAGGAAAGGCCCCTTCACCTAGGATAAGGGTGGCTCTGAAAAGACTCCTCCTCCTTTGCTGCTCTGTTTGGTAATGTGCAACCAAGACTGTAAACTGGGCTTTTGGGAAGGTGGATACTGTCTTGAGGCTTTTAAACAAGTCCTAAGTGTGTGATGTTCTCTTGCCCTGAATTATTTGGAGATGAGATTGAGTAAACATCTTATCCTAATTTTTCTTCAAGTATCAAGCTAACTTTCATTGTGGTGAAGATATGAATAAACACCAGGATTTTTGTTGAAAACGATAATGGACTTGGAAATCCATTTCTAGGAACTGTGATCAACATGGTGTTAACCACAGAGCAATGGTAAGACAGTTTTGTTTTTAAATCTATGACATTCTCAGTTCACCTTGGCCAAATCACTTAATCCCAGTAACTTCATCTTAGAAGCATTTTCTGATTCTTGACAACTGATTTGATCTATATATTTTTCACACTTGGCCAGGGTCACTGCATTTTGATTTAGAAATTGTGACTGGTCTTGTGGTTAACATTCTTAATCAAGCTTTTGTGTCTGTGACAAAATAAAGGTTAACTTTATTGTGGCCCTAAAATGACTTCAGGTATGAATATGAACGTAGCAAACAGGTTGAGGTTGTAGCTCAGTGATAGAGCACTTGCCTAGCACACATGGGGCACTGGTTTGATCCTCAGCACCACATAAAAATGAATAAATAAAATAAAGGTATTTTGTCCTTCTATAGGAGACAACATAGAAAAACAGTATCTCTTATGACATGGAGATGGACAATGATGCATTACAAGGTAATATTAATATTGAATAAGCTAAAAATACAGAGTTTTATATTGTCATCTCTACTATCCATGAACATCTGCAATAATTTAGATCAGTCATTTATGTTGGCTTGATGTTCCAAGTGTTATCCCATGGTAACTGAACCATCATCAGCAGAGTTTTGCATCCATTGTTTATGTGAAGCCACATGCTTTCTCTAGAACCACACAGGTTGCTCTTTGCATTCAAAAGGATTCTTTGAATAGACCTAGGAAACAATGTAGGAGAACTATATTTTCTTGTACTCTTCTAAACAAAGTGATATTTGGACAGGGGGCAGAGATTAGTTTCAAATATACCAGAGGGTATGCTAAGACATAATTTGCTTTAATTATTGATTTAGGTTTGCAATTTGTGCCTGTCTTACTAAAAATGACAAAGCATTTAAAATTTTTAAACAGGTAAAATCCATGGCCAACAGTGATGAATATACTAGAGGAGCTAGGCCCATAATTAAACATGAGCCAAGGCAAATGTTCTTTTTTGAAGTTAGAATTTGGTTTATATTAATTTTCTAGAAATGTAAAAGATTAATTTGGAAGGAAAGAATGGAACATTGTTATGAAACTTTCTGAATGTTCCCTATAAATGAAATGTGTACAAATGTCATTCTTGATGTTATTAAACTTAAAATGGTATGATTCAATAAAGGTATTCATGTTTAAGTCATTGAATTGAGTACCTTAAATATATATTTTATGATTAAATTGTTGTTTTTCTAAGAAAAATGGAAATATTACTGAAATTAGGGCACTATCTCATTACATTAGCCTATTAATCTTTTATAAATTGGGTGAAAGCAAGTTGGGCATGGGTATTATACTATGACAGGACTGGGAGCAGCTGTGCTGCTCATGGATGTCCCTGAAATGAAGAACATCCTTCCTCAGTTAGTTACATGCTGTAAACTCCCCAGCAGTAAAAACAGAGCCTCCTTCCTCAGCTAGTGACCCCCACCATGACCAGAAACATTTCCACTGTTGAACTTCAGACTTTTCAACAATGAGGATAAGTAGTATTAAATTTTGGATTCAAGGAAAGTAGTCCTGACTTGCAAATCTAATTAGCAACACTTCTTTTTTTTTCCTTTGATCACACTAGAAATATTTTAATTTTCAGAAAGCAGAATGCACAAAGAACTTTAAACGCTCATGTTTCAGGCTTGACACTGAATTTTTGTCTGTCTCATGAAGAACTTTGAAAGAAGTAAGAATCTTCCGACATGATATATTGGTAATGTGAATTTTCAAGATTTTCATGTGAAGTAGGGCTAAGCTAGGAGCACAGGTGAGGGCTCTCTAATCCCCCAAGCTGGTAACAGAAGATCGTTAAACCTGGCTAGAGCTGGGTGGCAGTTGGGGCTTCAAGAGCCAGACTGGGATCCTTCAACCACTCCTTCCTCTGCCTCCCCAGGACTCCACGTCATATTTAAGCAGCCCACGCTTCCTGCCCGTAACTTAGGGCCACAAAAACTCAGAGCAAACTCCACTCTAAGCCATAAAAAACAATAAGGCACAGTTAATGGTCCAAAATATGTTATTTCTGCATTCTGTTCCCAAGGGGTCCTCCTAAGTTATTACCTAGAAAGAAACATAAAATCGCACCTAAAGCTATGTGTTTCATAGAAACAAAGAAATTGAGCTTTTTTTCCCCCCTGTACCTCCCTGTAATTTAAGGCAGTGGGTCTTCCTAGCTAGAAATGAGGTTGCTACTCACAGATCAGAGAGGCTGCCCCTCAGTAGCTTGCACCAGTGTGATATGGACATTTGAATACAGGTGGCTGCAGAATTTGTGGGGCCTGGTGCAAAATGAGCATGTGAAACCTCTTGTTAAATATCTTAGGAATTTCAAGACGACAACAGATGTGCATTAACCAAAGGTAGGGAACTTCTGAATAGTGTGCTGGGTGGCTGCAGAGATGACATGTCTGTGGGGCCAGATCTGCACAGGCAGGATGCTCTGAGGAGCAGAAGGACAAGGCTCCTGAGCAGACTCCTGCCTTTGCTTGGCCTCTTCAGACAATGGAGATTGTGGGAAGATGAGAAGAAATTGTGGGGCGGCTTCAGAGGGAAAAGGTGGAGTGGCCAAGGACAGAATCCTCCACAGTGGTGCTCCTGGTCCTGATGTGCCTGGGGTCCTGGAGGGCCCAAGAATCAGAATTAATTTATTTAATTATTGGGAGGAACAAAGACTCAAATGTGCAAAGACTCAAATGTGCAAGAGAATGCTGATATTGAAGAAGGGGTGGACACAAGGCAGGGGTTCTAGGCAGGGAATTATCCTCATTGTATTTTCATTGAATCAACTGTGTGTGTGTGTGTGTGTGTGTGTGTGTGTGTGTGTGTGTGTTTGTTGCATATGTATGAATATATATACATATATTTTATTATTTTTAATGAAGTACAATGCACCAAATTTAGATAAAATATTTTTTTCTCCTAACCTGCTCCTCCCTTTTCTCCACCTTGGTATTTTTTAATCACTGTCTTTCTCATTTATCAAGACAGAAACAGGGAGTCATCTTTGACACCTCTCTAATATCCTATCACTTCTACTATCAGTGTCTCTCTTGAGCCTACACAGGCACCTTCCACTGATGTTTCCATTTTTCCTGGTCATGATTGACCACAGCCTCTTCAATTCCTGCCTTTTACATTATGCAGCCAGGTGTTTGAGTCCTTCTTTTGCCACATGTTAGCTGGGTGACTTCTCTGAACCTCAGTTTCCTCTTCTGTAAAATAAGAATAATACTATTTATCTTAAAGGGTTGCTGTTAGAACTTGAAATGAGAGTAGGGTTTTACCATCATCCCTTGATTTTGCATCCTCAGGCTGTAGTATAAATATCACTTTTAAAGAAAATTCTTAATGAAAGAGAATTTAATGATACCACTTGAATTTTGTGCCAAAAATATATTTGTAACCTACACGTATATTAGGACTTCATTTTCCATGTTTCCCTTTGTTTTGCCAGATAATTTTTGCCAATATTGGAAATGTTGGCCTTGTCTAAATCATTGTATTGAATAGTTAAACTGATTTTCAGGTATGAGAATGACCTGGCTCAACACCAGACTGTGGAGGCTGATATCAATGGCCTGCTAAAGGTGCTGGACAAGCTGACCCTGGCCAGAGCTGACCTGGAGATGCAGATTGAGAACCTGACTGAAGAGCTGGCCTATCTGAAGAAGAACTACAAGGAGGTCAGGAGTTGTTTTATTTCTTCCACACTAAAATTAAAGTTTCAGATTTGCAAATCTGGAGTTAAAACATGGCCTGTTAAAGTGGCCATTTGTTTTTGGATGTGCCTGTATGTGTCCATTGCTGCTGCTGCTGTTGATAATGGTTTCTACAAAGGTGTAACAAATTAGAGGCACTTTCTGATTTTGTCACTTTCATTATTAGGTAATGAATTATGTAATAAGAATTTTAATTATATTGATTGAGTGATTTTGAAAAAATATATATGGTATTTCAAAAGTTAGAAAATAAACAAGTCTACCAGTAATATAAAATGCTATCTATACCACACATGGAACTCTGATGGGCCATGGTGTATAATAGGGGCTGCTGTAGAGAATGGACACTGGCAGGAAATTCATAAAGGAGGCCACTCACACCCTGCAGGCCTGGGCACTGCTTTCAGCAACATGCATGCTAGGCCTCTTCTTCCTGTACAGACAGTAGACTCTCTAGAAGGAGGGCCAGCTAATCCTTCTGACCCATACAGATTCTGCAGCATATAGATAGGGTCCACAGTCACTTAAAGGGCCAGTGAAAATATCTTAAACTTTTTCAGCATGCTCAAATACATTGCCTTTTTTTGGTTCTAATTAGTTATGTATGAAAGTAGAATGCATTTTGACACTTAATACGTAAGTTCAGAATAACTTCTCATTTTTCTGATTGCACATGATATAAAGTTACACCGGTTGTGTAATCATATATGCACATGGGGTAATAATGTGTGATTTATTCTCCTATGCTACCTACCCCCATACCCCTCTCCTATTTTCATTGCCCTGTGTCTAATCCAAAGTGTCCCTATTCTTCCCTGGACACCTTCCCTTATTGTGAATTAGAATCTACATATCAGAGACAACATTTGACCTTTGGTTCTTTGGGGTTGGCTTATTTTACTTAGCATAATATTCTCCAGCTCTATCCATTTACCAGCAAATTCCATCATTTCATTCTTTAAGGCCTAGTAATATTCCATTATGTATATACACCACTGTTCTAGTTGTAAGTTCTTGGTGCACTTTGACTTGAGTTTCTCACAGGGTGAGAAATATGAGTTTAATTTCATTTAGCTAAATATGGATTTCCAGTTTTCCCAGCACCATTGCTGAAGAGGCTATCTTTTCTCCAATATTTGTTTTTGATGCCTTTGTCTAGTATGAGATAACTGTATTCATGTGGGTTTGTCTCTGTGCCTTTTAGTCTATACCATTGATCTACATGTCTGTATTGGTGCCAATTCCATGCTGGTTTTGTTTTTATTGCTCTGTAGTATAATGTAAGGTTTATTTATTTCCATATAAACATCACTTTTTTATTATTTTGGTACCAGGGATTGAACTCAAGGGCACTCAACCACTGAGCTACATTCCCAGCCCTATTTTGTGTTTTATTTAGAGACAGGGTCTCACTGATTTGTTTTGTGCCTCATCGTTGCTGAGGTTGGCTTTGAACTCACCATCCTCTTGTCTCAGCCTCTGTAGCCACTGAGATTACAGGTGTGTGCCACTGTGCCCAGCTAAACATCAGTTCTTTAGGGATCCCTTTCATGCCTTGCTCACTGCTGGCTCCCACAGGGCCTCAGATTCCTCTGAAGCATTCATAACATGAATCTGTCTTTGCACACCCGTCCTCTCCACAAGAAAAAGTATTCTACCTTGTATGCCTGATGAGGTGCCTGCCATGGAGATGGAGCTCCCAATGTCATATGACTGGTATCTTCACACATAGTCAAAGGTTCTTCCCAACTGTAAGTAAGTGAGCAGATGACCGCATACATAAATGAATACTAAAGACACCACTTCAGAGAGTCTATTAACCATGCATGCAGGGGTGCTCACTTCATCAGAGCCAATTCCTTTTGTAAGAAACAGACCTTGGTCAGATAATGCCACTCCAGGCAGCCTGACAGAGCCAGGAAACCAGGTCCCCAGGTCAACAGAACAGAATACAGAGGGTATGGAGCAAATGTATGGCAGTGCGGGGGGCAGGAGGACACCCCAGGGAAATGAATGAAAATGGTATTTGATGGTCATTGGCCCAGGGTCACCTGAGTGGCTTGTCCTCTGGCCCTGGCAGCTCCCTACCCAGTCTTCCCCACTAAGACAACTGGGCAAGACATGAGTGATCCAGTGCCCTGTGAAGACCAACACAGGCCTAGGGTTGGGTGGTTCCTTTTTGTGTCATCTTTGTGAAATAAAATATATATGCAAAATACATGCAGTATATCTGTGGGGGTTGAAGAATTGTAGCATTAATGTGGCTGACACCCACTTCCCAATCAAGACCTGCAGCCTCCTCAGCACCATGGAATCACACACATATTCTTTCTGACCTGCTTGCTCCACCCCTAAGATGGCCTTGGCCCTGGCTTTTGTCATTACCTTGTCCTCACACCCCAAAGAGTAGTTGGTCTCTCCTGGCTTTGAAGGTGTCAAGAATGGGAACATACAGCACATTTTGCTCTTTCCACTTGGTATTTGTGAGTTGTCATCTGGTTGTGCGTAGCCTGTTTACTCACTGTGGCTGCATTAAATCCTGTGAATTAATCTTCCTTTCTGGATATGTATCATGACGGAGTCTTTTTTTCCCTGTTTATTCTGTAAGGTTTCCATACCTGTTATTTTTCTATAAGTTATCTGGTTACCCACTTGCCTTAAAAGTAACTTTAAAAAAAACCTTAAAAATAACTTTAAAGAAAACCCATACCTTGTCATGTTATTGGTTTGCATTCCATTGCTCATGACTAACTGTTACCTAATACCCCTGCCAAGGTTGGAAACCCAAAATCATATGAGGGACAAGGGTGATTAAATCAAATTATTACCAGTGAAATGCTCTTGATTATGAGTTAAGGCCTATCCAGGGGGTCACAATATCTGATGTAGGAGAAACAGATTCTAATACCATCTTAGAGGCAAATGCCTGTGAGAAAAACAAGAAGTCATGACTATCACAATAAGATTGATACAACAGGAGACACAGCAATATTGGATACAATGAGTTGTATCCAGACACCAGAAATTTCCTCCACCAGAAAGTTCTAGAAAACCACCAACTAAAAAGTTGTCCCTGTGGCAAAGGTGGTGAGGACAGGGCACCTATTGGGAAACACAAATCTCTTTTTTTGTGGGGGCTGGGTACCAGGAACTGAACCCAGGGGCAATTCACCACTGAGCAACATCCCCAACCATTTTTTATATTTTATTCAGAGACAAAGTCTTGCTGAGTTGCTTAGGGCCTTGATAGTTTGCTGAGGCTGGCTTTGTACTTGCAAAGTTGCCTGCCTCAGCCTCCCCAGCCACTGGGAGTACAGGCGTGTGTACAGTGGCCTCTCCTGCCACATATAGGGCAAGAAGTCTTTGGAAGCCTCCTGTCAATTAGGTGATCTTTCTTCTAGTGCCTTCACTTTCTGTAATGAAGACAGATGCCTTCACAGGCTCAAAGGTCATGTGGGGAGAAAAGGGGGTGGCTATTAAGAGCTGCAGTCAATAATTGAATTGGTCTCTTGTTCCTCTTTTCTTTTTTCATAGGTCCCTTAAAGTTTCCTCCTTTAAAAAAGTTTTAAAAAGTTTCTTCCTTTAAAAAAGTCCTGGATGGCTACCTTTAAGGGAATTCCCATGGCCTGCTACCAATTTTGTAATTTATAATATCTGGAGCAAATTGGAGAATAAATTTGTCTTTTGAAATAAGTTGCCCTTCCAGAGATATAGGATCTAAGTGTGTATATTTTACTAATCTTTTCTTCAATATTTCTACAAAAGCCATGGGATTTTACCTCAATTCCTTATCAATTGATGCCAATGGCATTGAATAGGTTTCATCCTACTGTTTTTAAGTCCTTCCTTGAGACAAATGATCACATGATCCCTGTGCCAGCTTCCAAGTGATTCATCATAATTCCAATGAGGATGCTCAATTAGAAGGGCAGAAGGACCCACAGGTATACAGTGTTAGTCATATATTTACATAGATCATCTCCCAAACCTTAGCAGTTTCTGTCTCCTGATGACTCTCTCTGTTTTCTAGAGTCTGACTCAAAATTCCTGTTACATCTCTCTAGATTACTTCAAAAGCCTTGGTCAGATGTGGAAATCCCTCTATATATTCATTAGGGTCATCAGTATACCTTCCTAAATCCTGTTGGAATTGTTTTAGATCTTACATAGAAAAAGGTACCTGCATTCCTACCAGTCCAGATTTTCCATTTGTCTCTTGCAATGGATGTAACCTGGCAATGGGCTGAATAGGGACAGGATTATGATGAGGGATACCAGTATGGCAGGGAGTGGGAGCAGTACATAATGGTGAGTTCAGAGGAGAGTGGGAGAATTCTATTTTGACAGATATATAAAGTATACTGTTGAGAGGGATTCCAACATGGCGGCTGGCACAGAGAGATCAAGTCTCTGACCTCTCCAGCTGTGTGGGCATAGGGAGTCGTAAACAATCTACATTCTGTTTGCTCAGGATCACTAGGCAATGCTGAGCTGACGTGGATCTGGGGCGATCAGTCTGTGCCTCTCAGAACACACACTGAGCCCAGATCGGCTGAATTCAATCTCCCGTTCGCCTACTTCCCGCAGACAAACAGCTGTGACTCAGCACTAATCCATTCGGCTGAAACAACTGGTCAGCCTTTCTGATCCTATGGAGGTAAATGCCAACCGAGCCTTCATAGATAGTGGCCACAGGTTTGAAACGGGGCTTGGGAGAGACAATAAGGACCCACCTCTTGCATTGGTCACCCGGCAAAGGCGAAGGAACTGTCGCCATTTCCAAGAGATACCACCATGGCAGAGAACTGACGTCACCAGACTGCGGAGGAAGAGATAACTTCATTGAAACCTGCGGCTACAGGTGTGTAATCCCCTAGCCTTCCCTCTCCACACATCGTGGAAACATTAAGGGCCCCTCCCAGCTCTCCCGTGAGCACGATACCAGATGGAGGGAATCAGAAATGGCATGGGACCCGCGACGTGGAACTCCAAGCTACCGCTCCCACCAGTGCTGACACCTGAGGTCTCTTGCACCAGCTACTGGGGGCATGGCTACAGGAGGGCAAGTAAAATTCGCTGAGGATTCTCAGCCCCAAGCTCTACAAACTTAGGGTCTGAGGGAATGGCAGACAGGGAGAGTGTGCCCAGTAGTTCTTGTAAACAGGGCTCCTGGGAGCAGCAGACCTGGCGTGTAGCCAGTATTGTGGTGAGCGGCACACATGAGAGGGGCCTGGCTAGAGGAAAAGTGGGGAAGTGACTAGACACAAGAGGAGGCCCTAGGCACACAGGATTAGAGACTCACCCAGTCTGGGAAGAGGAGCAGCTGCACAGTGATTTTGGTTCCGGCATATTGACAGGAGAAACTTGGCCTGGAGGGCACAGCACCACCTACTGGAAGAGAAGTTAATCAAACTCTAAGACTGCATTTATTAGTTTTTTTTTCTGTCTCTTTTTTTTTTTTTGATTTGGGTTTTTTCTTTCATTTTCATTTTTCTTTCTTGTTGTTTTTTAATTTTTTTCCTTTTTTTCAATTTTTTCTTCTAATTTTAATTTTTATTTTTTATTATTATATTTTAAAATTTTTTTTATTTCTATTTTTTTTCTTCTTTTGTCTTTTCATTTCTTTTCAACTTTCTTATTCCCCCATCTTTGAATTCTACCTGCTTACTCTCATTCTCTTTAGTGACTTCTTCCGTTCCCTTCTAATACCTTTCCTCCCAAGCATCAAATAAATTTATAGGAGTAAAAAGTAACTCAGCAGTCAAACAGAACAAGAAGTAACATGAGCAGCTTGAAAAAGCAAGGAAGAAAAGGAGTACAAACAATGCAAGACAGCCTAAATATTCAGAAGGACCTAGAGTCATCAGTAAAATGGTCATGTAACGAACTCAAGGAACACCTTAGACAGATGGAATGGAACCTTAAAGAGATATGAGACAGCAAATTCAAGCAGCGAAAGAACACATTGAGAATGAATTCCATAAACAGATAAAAGAAGAAGTTAAGCATCTTTATCGGGAGATAGAGATTATAAAAAATAATTAAACAATAATTCTAGAAATAAAGGAAATGATAAACCAAATTAAAAACTCAATTGAGAGTATCACTAACAGAGTGGAGCAAGTAGAAACCAGAAAGTCAGATAATGAAGACAAAATATATCATCTTGAAAAGAGTCTAGCCAATTCAGAAAGGCTGGTAAAAAATCACGAGAAAAACATCCTAGAGTTATGGGATAACATAAAAGAACCAAACTTACGAGTCATTGGGATACAAGAAGGTACAGAGATTCAAACCAAGGGAATGAGTAACTTGCTGAATGAAATAATTACAGAAAACTTTCCAGAAATAAAAAAGGAAACAGATATACAAATTGAAGATGCATACAGGACACCGAGCACACAAAATCACAGTAAACCAACACCAAGACACATTGTTATGAAGATATCCAATATACAGAACAAAGAGAAAATATTAACAGCTACAAGAGAAAAGAGGCAGATTACATTCAGGGGTAAACCAATAAGGTTAACAACGGATTTTTCATCACAGACGCTGAAAGCAAGAAGGTCATGGAACAATGTATTTCAAACACTGAAAGACAATGGATGCCAACCAAGAATTCTGTATCCAGCAAAATTAAGCTTCAGGTATGACAACGAAATAAAAATCTTTCATGATAAACAAAAGTTAAAAGAATTTGCAGCCAGAAAACCAGCATTGCAAAGCATTTTGAGCAAAACACTTCACGAGGAAGAAATGAAAAACAATAACCAAAACCATCAGTGGGAAGTGCCTCGGTAAAGACAGAGGGCGAGGGGAAAGATAATCATGGAGAAACAATCTAAAGTTTTTTTTTTTTTTAACAGGATAAATAATCAAACATGACTGGAAGAACAAACCATATATCAATAGTAACTCTATATGTTAATGGCTTAAACTCTCCAATAAAGTGACATACGCTGGTATCATGGATTAAAAAAAAACAAATCCAACAATATGCTGCCTCCAGGAGACACATCTGATTGGAAAAGACATACACAGGCTGAAGGTGATAGGATGGGAAAAAATATGCCATGCACACGATCCTCGTAAGCAAGCAGGGGTGTCCATCCTCATATCGAATAAAATCGACTTCAAGACTAAGTTAATCAAAAGGGATAAGGAAGGACATTATATACTGTTAAAAGGAACCATTCACCAACAAGACATAACAATTATCAATATTTATGCACCAAATAATGGTGCTGCAACATTCATAAAACAAATTCTCCTCAAGTTCAAGAATCAAATAGACCACAACACAATAATTATGGTCACTTCAACACACCTCTCTCACCATTGGACAGATCAAACAAAAGTTGAATAAAGAAACTATAGAACTCAATACCACAATCAATAACCTAGACTTAACTGACATATATAGAATATATCAACCATCATCAAGTGGATATACTTTTTTCTCAGCAGCAAATGAATCCTTCTCAAAAACAGACCATATATTATGCCATAGGGCAACCCTCAGTAAATATAAAGGGGTGGAGATAATACCATGCATTTTGTCTGATCATAAAGAAATGAAACTGGAAATCAATGATAAAAGAAGGAAGGAAAAAATCCTACATCAAATGGAAAATGAACAATATGTTACTGAATGATCAATGGGTTACAGAAGAAATAAAGGAGGAAATAAAAAAAATTCTTAGAGATAAATGAAAATACAGACACAACATATTGGAATCTATGGGACACAATGAAAGCAGTTTTAAGAGGGAAATTCATTGCCTGGAGGTCATTCCTCAAAAAAGGGAAAAACCAACAAATAAATGAGCTCACACTTCATCTCAAAGCCCTAGAAAAGGAAGAGCAAAACAACAGCAAATGTAGCAGAAGGCAAGAAATAATTAAAATCAAAGTGGAAATCAATGAAATTGAAACAAAAGTATTGAAAAAATTAACAAAACTAAAAGTTGCTTCTTTGAAAAAATAAATAAGATCGACAGACCCTTAGCCATGCTAACGAAGAGGAGAGAGACCTCAAATTATTAATATATGGGATGAAAAAGGCAATATCACAACAGATGCTACAGAAATACAGAAGACAATTAGAAATTATTTTGAAAACCTATATTCCAATAAAATAGAAGATAGTGAAGACATCGATAAATTTCTTAAGTCATATGATTTGCCCAGACTGAGTCAGGAGGACACACACAATTTGAACAGACCAATATCAATGGATGAAATTGAAGAATCAATCAAAAGACTACCAACCAATAAAAGCCCAGGACCGGATGGATATACAGCGGAGTTTTACAAAACCTTTAAAGAAGAATTAATACCAATACTTTTCAAGTTATTTCAGGAAATAGAAAAAGAGGGAGCTCTTCCAAATTCATTTTATGAGGCCAACATCACCTTGATTCCGAAATCAGACAAAGACACTTCAAAGAAAGAAAACTACAGACCAATATCTCTAATGAACCTAGATGCAAAAATCCTCAATAAAATTCTGGTGAATCGGATTCAAAAACATATCAAAAAAATTGTGCACCATGATCAAGTAAGATTCATCCCTGGGATGCAAGGCTGGTTCAATATACGGAAATCAATAAATGTTATTCACCACATCAATAGACTTAAAAATAAGAACCATATGATCATCTCAATAGATGCGGAAAAAGCATTCGACAAAGT